>NC_133330.1:328968063-329268063 GCF_042186555.1 Aquarana catesbeiana | reverse complement strand
CGGATATGCAGGGTGATGTGTAATGTAAAGGGGTCGGTGCGGGGGATCGCTGGACTCCAGGTTAGCAGGACTGGGAGGGATGGGGAGGGGGTCCAATGTAAGTTTACCTTACAGATTTTCTATAAAGTGAACTTACAATATAAAGATATACTGCGACGGGGCTGCAGCTACAGTATTGTGTTGTTTTTTGTGTTTTCTGGTTTTGAAAGGACACTGACTCTTTCTTTATACCGGGGGGGGGGGGGGGGGGGCGCAGTTTGCCATCTTCGCTCTGGGCACCAGATGGCCTTGTCCCAGCACTGCCACTGATCCCAACTCCCCGCCAGCACTGCCACTCATCCCAACTCCCCCCACAGCACTGCCACTGATCCCAACTCCCCCCCAGCACTGCCACTCATCCCAACTCCCCCCCCAGCACTGCCACTCATCCCAACTCCCCCCCCAGCACTGCCACTCATCCCAACTCCCCCCCCCAGCACTGCCACTCATCCCAACTCCCCCCCCAGCACTGCCACTCATCCCAACTCCCCCCCCCAGCACTGCCACTCATCCCAACTCCCCCCCCCAGCACTGCCACTCATCCCAACTCCCCCCCCAGCACTGCCACTCATCCCAACTCCCCCCCCAGCACTGCCACTGATCCCAACTCCCCCCCCAGCACTGCCACTCATCCCAACTCCCCCCCAGCACTGCCACTCATCCCAACTCCCCCCCCAGCACTGCCACTCATCCCAACTCCCCCCCCAGCACTGCCACTCATCCCAACTCCCCCCCCCAGCACTGCCACTCATCCCAACTCCCCCCCCAGCACTGCCACTCATCCCAACTCCCCCCCCAGCACTGCCACTGATCCCAACTCCCCCCCCAGCTCTGCCACTCATCCCAACTCCCCCCCCCCAGCACTGCCACTCATCCCAACTCCCCCCCCCCAGCACTGCCACTCATCCCAACTCCCCCCCCCCCCCCCAGCACTGCCACTCATCCCAACTCCCCCCCCAGCACTGCCACTGATCCCAACTCCCCCCCCAGCACTGCCACTCATCCCAACTCCCCCCCCCAGCACTGCCACTGATCCCAACTCCCCCCCCAGCACTGCCACTCATCCCAACTCCCCCCCCCCAGCACTGCCACTCATCCCAACTCCCCCCCCCCAGCACTGCCACTCATCCCAACTCCCCCCCCAGCACTGCCACTCATCCCAACTCCCCCCCCAGCACTGCCACTCAAAAAGTAAGAGAAGGAATAAAAATAAAGAAAACATGGAAGGGAAAGGAAAAGAGGGGGAGGAACAAAAAAAGGGAGAGAAAGAATAAGAGAAAGAATGATGGAGAGAGATAGGGATGGGGGAAAAAAAGAAATTAGGATAGAGAGAGAAAAGGAAAAGAAATGAGAACAAAGAGAGAGAGCGGTACATCCTAAAATTTACCATAAGGGGTTTTATTACTGTACGAGTGGAAGGGACTCGGGGAGTGCTAAATGTCTGTGGGTTAGGGGCGCAAATGACTTGTCTTGCCTTGGGTGCTGACAACCCACACCACGATAATAATTTTACTGTTAGGGGTCCCCACAATTGGGGAATTTTATCAAGGGGTCACGGTACTAGAAAGGTTGAGAACCACTGGTTTAAAAGATGGAGTGGGAGATATAGGAGGAATGGAAACATGGAGGACATAAAAGAAGAAGGAGTCGGAAATAAACTATCGGGTTATTCGTGGGTCATATAAAGAACTCAAATGAGTTAGCAGGTCACACTATAAATTAATAGATTCTATAATTCCTTACATCATTTTGCAGTTGAATATTTCACAATATGCTTTCTCCTCTTGGGATAAAATATTGAAGATTGCTCTTATTGTTATGGTAATTACTGAAGTGCTGCAATACAGTTTGGAATTAGCCCTCAGCAGACACTTAATCCTTGTTTTGTTCCATTTAACTACGACATGCCTGACCTAGAGCATTGGCCTTGGGAACGGACGATGACAGGTACTCCTCCACGGCTCTCCACCTTTCTGGGGCAGAGCAGACTAATAGCTTTTTTCGGGCCTCCCCATGTATACTGTATATGAGGAACATGTCCCGGTTAATAATGACATGATTAAAAAAAAATGGGGACGGGAGCCCATTATCTCTTAGTGAACAAAAGTCTGCTGGCAGAGTACATTCTGACTCCCCAGTTCTCGGTCTTGTTACCTGATCCAGCACAGATGTCGGTCTGAGGGTTCCTTCCTCTGGCAGACACTCCGTCATTACAGCCAATCACGCTAAATGCTTCAATTAAGGCTGACTGTTTATAAATGCTGAGTGCCAATGACGGGAGATAAACGCTGGATGTAATCGTACGCAAAATATCAAATTGCTTCTCTGCAAAGTCCCCTTGTTTTCTTGGAAGCTCATTTTAAGCTCTCAAGGTTTTTCCCCAAAGCCCCCTTGAAACACAAAGTATTTACATGTCATCAATTCCATCAGTATGAAAAAAAAACACGGAGTTTATCCTTCTGTTAAAGTAGATTTTAACTCAAACACTAAAGTCGCATAACAGCTTTTATGTTAATGTCATTTCAGAAGCGGTGTTCGATTTTTTTTCTTTTTCAATCTGCAGCTTTGATTAAAGAGGAACTGCAGTCTGCTCACGTAATTTGTAATAAAAACATCTTTTGCCATTCTGAAGCCTCCCTCCAACCACTTTGCATATTATTTTATATATGATCCATAGAAAGCACAGGCCGGCAACTCCACAGCTTCTCCATAGAAAATATTTATTTGAGCATTACAGCAATAACATCATCCAAAAAGCTGGCGCGTTTCGGCTGAAACGCGTCAGCATTTTTGGATGATGTTATTGCTGTAATGCTCAAATAAATATTTTCTATAGAGAAGCGGTCGAGTTGCCGGCCTGTACTTTCTATGGTTCTTTTGTGAGCTTAATTAGCCAGAGCACCGACTACTCTACACACCAACTATACTATATAGCGGTAGAGCTTGGGTGAGTTTTTCTCTTATTTTATATACACTGTGATTCTGTACTTGTCAAATATGCTGCAGAAATCTCCCTCCACTGAGTCTGGCTGCATCCATTTTAACTGTGGGCAGCTGAAGCTGCTGCCTGTTCACTTCCTGGATTCACAGAGGCACACCTCCAGCTCTGCAGCTCTCATTGGCCCTCTTATGACTCATCCCCCCTCAGAGAGAGAGAGGGGGGGGGAGAGAGAGAGAGAGGGGGAGAGGGAGAGGGAGGGGGGGGGGAGAGAGCTGTGCATGATGTCATAATGACCAGACAAGATTGGCCCTCTTATGACTCATCCCCCTCAGAGAGAGAGGGGGGGAGAGAGGGGGGGGGAGAGAGAGAGAGAGAGAGGGAGGGGAGAGGGAGAGAGAGAGAGAGAGAGAGGGAGGGGAGAGGGAGAGAGAGAGAGAGAGGGGAGAGGGAGGGGAGAGAGAGAGGGAGGGGAGAGGGAGAGAGAGAGAGAGGGGAGAGAGAGAGAGAGGGAGAGGGAGGGGAGAGAGAGAGAGGGGGGGGGGAGAGAGCTGTGCATGATGTCATAATGACCAGACAAGAAACAGGAAGTGGGCTGTATAAGGGATTTACTGGCAAAAAAAAAAATGTTTTAGTATCCAAAGTTAAAACAACAACAAGGGCAGAAGATTTAATAAATGTAAAGTTGAAAAAAATTACAGAAGTTCAACTTTAAAGTGTATCTAAACCCAAGAAGAAAATTGTATTTATTGCAGCTTCTCTAGTCCTCAGATGTGGTGGCTGAATTTGTTTTTTGTAGGCTTCGCTTTCCTTTATTTTCCCCTGGTGATCCTGCCAGAAACACTTCCTGCCCTAGATTCACAATATTCACCAATTGTACTGTATCATAATATAATAATAAACGTATTGGACTGGTTATTTGTCTATGCACTATATTCCAATTAAACTGCAGTGCACCAAGAAGAATATATATATGGAGTTTAGGCAGGGTTGCTCCTCACAAATTTACTTGCCAAGAATAGTTATCCTGGTTAATTGATAGGGATCTATTGATTTCTCCCTAAGTTTGGCCTTGTTGCACTTTTCTCTTCTGCCACTAGGTGGCCGGGTACTTGGTGGTACTGGATATGAGAAGGCCAACCCAAGGTTCGGTTATGGGTATCGGCCAATGGGCAGGGGTTTTCTTTAATCCCTTGGCCTGCTGGGGGCACCTATATATTTAATACATATTTAACCATCTTTCCCCCAAAAATACAAATAGAACTGTTAAAAGAAATAAAACCTCTTTTGCATCCAAGAAGTGTCTGGCGCCCAATGACTTTCACCATCTTTGCACCCACTATGCCTCACATCCCACCACATATTGAAGGATGTCAGCTAACTTTGGCCTTGCAGGTCCTCATCAGGCTGGAAGATATATACGTGTATACATACACTGTGTTACCAAAAGTATTGGGACGCCTGCCTTTACATGCACATGAACTTTAATGGCATCCCAGTCTTAGTCCGTAGGGTTCCATATTGAGTTGGCTTCCTTTGCAGCTATAACAGCTTCAACTCTTCTGGGAAGGCCGTCCACAAGGTTTAGGAGTGTGTCTATGGGAATGTTTGACCATTATTCCAGAAGAGCATTTGTGAGGTCAGGCACTGATGTTGGATGAGAAGGCCTGGCTCACAGTCTCTGCTCTTATTCATTCCAAAGGTGTTCTATCGGGTTGAGGTCAGAACTCTGCAGGCCAGTAAAGTTCCTCCGCCCCAAACTCGCTCAAATCAGCTACAAGTGATTGGAAACAATGTTTATATTCATGACTTTAAAGACATCTAAGTTTACTGATCTGTTGGCAGTTGAAGTATACCTATGGGGGGTACTAATGTAATATAAGTGAAACGCTGAGACGTGTATTTTTATGAACCTCAAAACTCCTTTTTATATGGTTTTAAAATCTTGTAAAAATAAAATAAAGTTTTTGTTATGATCTATTTTTTTTTTGTACCTCAGGTTAGCATCTCTAAGGTTTCTGTGTGTATAACTATTTATACTCTTATACTGTACTGTATCCAAGTAGCAGCAGTACACCCATATCTCCCAACTGTCCCGGATTTCGAGGGACTGTCCCTGATTTGGAGCAATGTCCCTCTTTCCTCCTCATTTGTCTCTCATTTTGGTCTGATCTCTATAGTTGTGTATAAAATTACCTTTTTATCTTTCAAAAAGTGTTTCTCAGCGCTAAACCTTTCATCCAAATTCTAAATCGCTGCATTTGTAAATGTGTAAAAGCCAATAAAAAGGAATAGTAGTGGTAAAAAAAAAAGCCCTTGTGGATTTAATAAAACTTTTTGTTGTTTAATTCTCCTTTAAGGGGGTGTGGCAGGGGGCGTGTCCTATGCCTACATATGTTTGCTAGTAGGTGTCCCTCATTCTCATCTCAAAATGTTGGGAGGTATTGTACACCTTAGGGCAGGAAGTTTGTTAGGACTACAGAACACCTTCACATCTCCATAACATTGGGGGGGGGGATTGGCTCCAGATTTAAAAGAAAAAAAGCTGTGCTGGTAGTACAAGTAGGGGGGTTACGTTCCCAGACACCTGTCACCTAGATAAAGAAAAACGCAGCATGCTTTGGATGCCGCACGTTTGTGGGAGTGGCCAAAAAAACAGATGTGGTCAAAAAAAGGTAGAGGTTTCTTCACGGAGTATGGCTTTTAGTGTGTCAGCTTTCCATCAATGGTTTAGACAAAATAGAGCCTGGGGGGGGGGACACTGATGAGATTATGGGAGTAAAATAAGCCCAATTATTGGTGTCGGTGGCAGCAATAATAACCCTCAGCAAGACTGTCCCTGCCAGTAATAACCACCAGCAAAAGACACGGCCCACCGAAACCTTCATTATGTATAAGGGTATGCAAAGCTATATGTTAGGACCAGCAGTATTAACACACAGCATGTGTCAGGGCCAATAATGTCAACCTCCTTGAAGTGTCACGGTCGGCAATGACAATCTCCAGCAAATATCAGGATCATGATCCACAACAAGTATTGGGGACCAACAATGATAGCTCCCAGCAGGTGTAAGGGCCACCAAAGATTACGCTCGGCATGTGCAAGACCCCTTTCACACTGAGGCGGTTTTCAGGCGTTTTAGCGCAAGAAATAGCCTATAAATAGCGCCTTAAAACCACCTCCCATTCATGTCGGTGTGTCTTTTCACACTGGGGTGGTATGCTTGCAGGACGTTATGAAAAGTCCTGCAAGCTGCATCTTTGGGGCGGTTTAGGAGTGCTGTATACATCGCTCCCAAAATGCCCTGCCCAATTAAATTAATAGGCAGCGCTTCCAAAGCGCTCTGGCATCCAAATTCTGGCTTCTGTTTTTTGACTACATTCCTGAACAGTTTTATTTTTGCCATTTTATTGAATGCGTGATTTTAACTGCACTTACTGTCTCTGTCTGTTTATGGTTCCTGACAATGGTAAATACAGAAAGTGTCAGGGCCAGCAATAACCCCCAGCAAGTGTCAGGGCCAGCAATAACCCCCAGCAAGTGTCAGGGCCAGCAATAACCCCCAGCAAGTGTCAGGGCCAGCAATAACCCCCAGCAAGTGTCAAGGCCAGCAATAACCCCCAGCAAGTGTCAGGGCCAGCAATAACCCCCAGCAAGTGTCAGGGCCAGCAATAACCCCCAGCAAGTGTCAGGGCCAGCAATAACCCCAAGCAAGTGTCAAGGCCAGCAATAACCCCCAGCAAGTGTCAGGGCCAGCAATAACCCCCAGCAAGTGTCAGGGCCAGCAATAACCCCAAGCAAGTGTCAAGGCCAGCAATAACCCCCAGCAAGTGTCAGGGCCAGCAATAACCCCCAGCAAGTGTCAGGGCCAGCAATAACATTCAGCACTGCACAAAAAACCTCCAGAACTGCAGAATAAGAACTTGCAGCATTGGTGTTTAGTATTACTTACCTGAATAACCACTTCTGCAAAGCTCCCTCTCACTCCCCAAAATGTACCTTTTCCTTTCACTTCCGTTGCATGTGCCAGAAGTAATCCTTATTGACTCTAGGGCTGGCAAATCAATTCATGGAGGAAAGCAATGAGCTCTACTCTAGCAGCTTGCACTGACCTGGCAACTGCAAGAACTATAGTTTGCTACAGTGGTCTCCAAACTGTGGCCCAGATTCCTCCTACTGACGCCATTAATGGGGGCATAATTCTTGCTGCTGACACCAACAAGGACTATTCCTCCCAATGATACCAATGATGGCCACCCTTCCACCCACTGACACCATTGATGGGGCACTATTCCTCCCACAGACACCAATGATGGGGCACTATTCCTCCCACAGACACCAATGATGGGGCACTATTCCTCCCACTGACACCAATGATGGGGCACTATTCCCCGCACTGATACCAATGATGGGGCACTGTTCCTCCCACTGACACCAATAATGGGGCACTATTCCTCCCACTGACACCATTGATGGGGCACTATTCCTTCCACTGATACCAATGATAGGCCACTATTCCTCCCACTGGCACCAGTGATGGGGCACTATTCCTTCCACTGACACGAATGATAGGGCACTATTCCTCCCACTGACACCATTGATGGGGCACTATTCCTCTCACTGACACCAATGATGGGGCACCATTCCTTCCGCTGACACCAATGATGGGGCACCATTCCTCAAACTGACACCAATGATGGGGCACTGTTCCTCCCACTGACACCAATGATGGGGCACTATTCATCCCACTGACACCAATGATGGGGCACTATTCCTCTCACTGACACCAACAATGAGGAATTATTTCTGCCACTAAAGACTTGGCACTGTTTACTCCCACTGACACCAGGACATTTTCTACTTCAGCTCGCCACAGTCCGGCCCCTCTGAAGTCTGAACGACCGTAAACTGGCCCTTTGTTTAGAAAGTTTTGACACCCCCTGGTCTACTATATGGGAGCCGCGGCTCGTAGAGAACAGAGTGATTACTCTTGGATTGGTTACGATGCACAGATGCACCGGTTTTAGTAAATCTCCCCAAGTATGTGAGGCATTAGGCTTGTGGTTACCTCATTGTGAAGAAGGTAAGGGCACTTGGTTTTAAGAGTTATGTTCACTTTCCATCAGTATAAAATAAATAACATAAAATAACTGGCATAACTTTTTAGTTGTGCCACTGAAAATGACAGGTCCACTTTAATTACATGGAGGAAAATGAGTCTCACCTGTGTCCAGTAGGAGCCTGACGATGGCGAAGTTGGAATGCGATACGCTGTAATGCATGGAGGTGTTGCCGTTCTCGTCTGCGATGTTGACCACCATCTGCAGCAGCTGGGGGCTGATCGATCTGAACGCGTCTAGATAAACCGACACCAGATCCGGGGATGACGACTTCTGGCTGGAGACCTGGAACCATTCTTGGCAGACTGTGTACAGCGTTTGCCTCTACAACATTGCAACGGTTATTATTAGTTACCAACTCCGGCCAAACCGTGTGATGTCTATCACCAAACAATGCTAAGATAACCACAGCACAGCATTCTGAGAGATTCGCCATCCATCAAATATTTATAGCATCTGTGGAGCATATCTCTCTGGGGCTCATTCAAGATGTTTATACTGAAATTCTTCACAGAGGGAAGAGGAGGTGTGAGATGAGGTCGCTGCGGAGATGTGGAGCATATGAGGGCCTTGGCTCTAAAAGGCTATTAATCTTGAATTAAACACTAAGCACCATGTAAATAAATGTAAATAAATGCTCGGAGAGTATCGCTGCTAATTCTTTGCCTCTTGAGCAGTCAAGTTAAGGCTGAACTCCAGCACTCCCTCCAGTCTTGCACAGTGTGTACCGGCTCCTCTCCTGGACTGAGATTGCTTTATCTGATTTCACTGCACACTGTGAGCTTCTCACAAATGTGCATTAGAAGCTGCAGCAAGCCAGATAGAGCCCACCTCGTTTCCTGGCTGGAGGACACCCAACATCAACTAGCCCAGTGCTTCTCAACCATTTTAACACAGGAGAACCCTTGAAATATTTTTTATGTTTCACAGAACCTGATAAGGTATTACAAATAACAAAAATAATAAATAGTGACAAAAAAAAAAAAAGCACACCCAGGGAAAATTGTAGTACCCCCTTAGATTGGTGTCTAGTGGAGAAATGTCCTCTTATGTTGGTGGCAAGGGGAAAAGTGCCATTGTACACTGGTGGCAAGTGGGAGAAGATCCTCCTTATATTAGTCGTCGACGGGAAAATAACCCCCTTATATTAGTGGTCAGTGAGAGAAGGACCAATGAGATTAGTGGTCAGTGAGAGAATGACAAATTATATTAGATGTCAGTGGGAGATGGACCTCCTTATATTAGTGGTCAGAGGGAGAAGGACCCCCTTATATTAGTGGACAGAGGGAGAAGGACCTCCTTATATTAGTGGACAGAGGGAGAAGGACCCCCTTATATTAGTGGTCAGTGAGAGAAGGAACGATTATATTAGATGTCAATGGGAGACGGACCTCCTTATATTAGTGGTCAGAGGAAGAAGGACCTCCTTATATTAGTGGTCAGAGGGAGAAGGACCTCCTTATATTAGTGGGCAGAGGGAGAAGGACCCCCTTATATTAGTGGTCAGTGAGAGAAGGAACGATTATATTAGATGTCAATGGGAGACGGACCTCCTTATATTAGTGGTCAGAGGAAGAAGGACCTCCTTATATTAGTGGTCAGAGGGAGAAGGACCTCCTTATATTAGTGGGCAGAGGGAGAAGGACCCCCTTATATTAGTGGTCAGTGAGAGAAAGAACAATTATATTAGAGGTCAATGAGAGACGGACCTTCTTATATTAGTGGACAGAGGGAAAAGGACCTCCTTATATTAGTGGTCAGAGGGAAAAGGACCTCCATATATTAGTGGTCAGAGGGAAAAAGACCTCCTTATATTAGTGGTTAGTGGGAAAAGGACCTCCTTATATTAGTGGTCAGAGGGAAAAGGACTCCCTTATATTAGTGGTCAGTGGGAGAAAAACAGTGGGAGGAGAGACCCTATACTGGTGGTCAGTGGGAAAGGGCCTCCCTTATATTAGTGGTCAGAGGGAAGAGGACCCCCTTATTGCAGGACCTCTTATATTAGTGGTCAGAGGGAAAGAACACCCTTATATTAGTGGCTCGTGGCAAAAGAACCCCCTTATACAGTATTGGTAATCAGAGGGAAAAGAACCCCCTTATATTAGTGGGAAGGGGGAGAAGAACCTCCTTATAATAATGGTCAGTGAAAGAAGGCCCCCCTTATGTTAGTAGTCAAGGGGGGAGAAGGAACTCCTTACATTACTGGTCAAAGGGAAAAGGACCCCTAATTATGGTTCAGGGGGAGAAGAACCCCCTTAAATTAGCAGTCAGGAGGAGAAGGGCCTCTTTATATTAGTGGTCAAGGAAGAAGGACCTCCTTATATTACTGGTCAATGGGAGGAAGCCACCTTTATATTAATGGTCAGGTGGAAAAGGGTCTTCATATAAAAGTGGTCAGTGGGAGAAGGACCCCTGTACTTTAGTAGTCAGTGCGAGAAACACCCCCTTGGATTAGTGGTCAGAAGTAGAATGACCTTTTTTTATATTAGTGATCAGCAATGGCGTCCCTAGGGGGGGGCAGAGGGGACCCTGACCCCCCCCCCCCCCCAACATTATGCTGTGCCCCACCATGTAAGCCCCCCCCCCCCCCCCCCCAATTTGAAAAAAAAGAATTTTTTTTTTTTTTTACAAAAAGGCAATGTATTTGTTTGCATTTGTAGCGGATGCGCCGCATCTTGATCGGGCCGCCACTGGAGTAACACAGTCTCTATTGAGAGGGAGAGCGTCCCCAGTCAGCTCCTGCGGGTGATTCCTCCCCCCTCCCTCTGCTCGCTGACACTGCGTAATGCAAGCGCTCACACAACCACGGCCGCCCGATCTGCTCCTTCCCCTGCATCTTCATTGGCAGGAAGAAGAGCGAGTTGCAGGAAGGACTCCACCAGGACTCTCAGTTACTGAAAAAACAGACTGATTTCGCCCGTCCTTAGGACAGGAGAACCAGCCTATAAATTCCAAGAGATGCCAGACCAGTGCTGTCAATAGCGGGGGCAGGACAGCAAGAGGAGGCTGGGGAACCCCACAGTGGCAGAACACCAGGGCCCGGTGGCAAGACAACCTTTGCAACCCTGATAGTTCTCCCACTGCTTTGGACCCTTATATTTTCTTGGTATGCTGGTGACATATATCTCTTGTTTTCTGCCACCCTGGGGGGCCCCAATACAGTAGAAAGGGAGCTCACTGCAGAGGGCCCCAAGATATATATATATATATATATATATATATATATATATATATATATATATATATAAAAAATTACATTTTATAGTTGCCCCCCTACTTTTGTCCCTGTCCCCCCATGTGCCCCCCCCCAAATATGAAAGCTGGAGATGCAACTGGTGATCAGTGAAAGAACAACCCCTTTATATTAGTGGTCAGTCAGAAAAGGGTCCCTTTCTATTAATGGTCATTGGGAGAAGAGCCACTTGTATATGTGAAAAGTGCCCCCTTACGCTGATGATCAGTGGCAGGACTGCCAAGACAGCTAAAAAGACCCTATCAGTGGCTACTAAAAGACATCTGAAAAAGGCAAGTATAAAAAAAATTAAATGGCAAATTGATAAAAAAAACAAACACAGAGAGGGGACACAACAATGGCCACAGTTGGGCTTGCGGTGACAAGATGCATAGCATTAGGTAATAATATGGGGGGAAGGGAATTAAGCTGGAGGCTACCATTTTAAACTTAGAGTGTTAGCTTTAGGCTATGTGTTGGAACAGCGGAAATTGTTAGGACTCGGGGGGTACAGAGATTCTCTGTGTGACTTACAAGATTACTCCTCAGATGACTGCATCTCTATCTCCATTATGAATATAATGAGTATTACCAGCATGAAAGTGCTATTAATAGGAACTCTCCCTGCTAATCACATGAACTGCCGAACCGGTTACATAATTTCTTCTGAAAAGGGCAAATAAGTGAAAGAGATCAGGAGAGGCTTTTAATTTACAGACCTGACTTGACGGGAGGATTAAAATGTTGTCGATCTGATGATACATCCACGTGAAAAGCACCATTACCAGCTCTGACACCAACCGTAACTAAACGTTCTCGCCTGTACTTAGACAATATGGTCTCTTTCATGGTCTTATTAAAGAGAAGCAAGTTGTACAGTGCCTTGAAATATTCATACCCCTTGAAAATTTCCACATTTTGTCATGTTACAACCAAAAACATAAATGTATTTTATTGGGATTTTTTGTGATAGACCAACACAAAGTGGCACATAATTGTGAAGTGGAAGGAAAATTATAAATGGTCAATACTTTGTAGAACCTCCTTTCTCTGCAATTACAGCTGCAAGTCTTTTTGGGGATGTCTCTACCAGCTTTGCACATCTAGAGAGGGACATTTTTCCTCATTCTTCTTTGCAAAATATCTCAAGCTCTGTCAGAGTGGACGGAGAGCGTCTGTGAACAGCAATTTTCAAGTCTTTCCACAGATTCTCAATTGGATTTAGGTCTGGACTGTGACTGGGCCATTCTAACACATGAATATGATTTGATCTAAACCATTCCATTGTAGCTCTGGCTGTATGTTTCGGGTCGTTGTCTTGCTGGAAAGTGAACCTCCACCCCAGTCTCAAGTCTTTTGCAGACTCTAACTGGTTTTCTTCTAGGATTGCCCTGTATTTGGCTCCATCCATCTTCCCATCAACTCTGACCAGCTTCCCTGTCCCTGCTGAAGAAAAGCATCCCCACAACATGATGCTGCCACCACCATGTTTCACAGTGGGGATGGTGTGTTCAGGGTGATGTGCAATGTTTGTTTTCTGCCGCACAGCGTTTTGCTTTTAGGCCAAAAAGTTACATTTTGGTCTCATCTGACCAGAGCACCTTCTTCCACATGTTTGCTGTGTCCTCCACATGGCTTCTCACAAACTACAAATGGGACTTCTTATGGCTTTCTTTCAACAATGTCTTTCTTCTGGTCACTCTTCCATAAAGGGCAGGTTTGTGGAGAACACGACTAATAGTTGTCCTGTGGACAGATTCTCCCACCTGAGCTGTGGATCTCTGCAGCATCTCCAGAGTTACCATGGACCTCTTGGCTGCTTCTCTGATGAATGCTCTCCTTGCCCGGCCTGTCAGTTTAGGTGGACGGCTATGTCTTGGTAGGTTTGCAGTTGTGCCATACTCTTTCCATTTTCGGATGATGAATTGAACACCCCCCCGTGAGATGTTCAAAGCTTGGGATATTTTTTTTATAACCTAACCCTGCTTTAAACTTCTCCACAACTTTATCCTTGACCTGTCTGGTGTGTTCCTTGGCCTTCATGATGCTGTTTGTTTGGTTCTCGAACAAACCTCTGGGGGCTTCACAGAACAGCTGTATTTATACAGAGATTAAATTACACACAGGTGGACTCTATTTACTTATTAGGTGACTTCTGAAGGCAATTGGTTCCACTAGATTCTAGTTCGGGGTATCAGAGTAAAGGGGGCTGAATACAAATGCACGCCACACTTTTCACATATTTATTTGTAAAAAAAAAAATGTTGAAAACCATTTATCATTTTCCTTCCACTTCACAATTATGTGCCACTTTGTGTTGGTCCATCACATAAAATCCCAATAAAATACACTTTTACATTTGATGGTTGTAACATGACAAAATGTGGAAAATTTCAAGGGGTGTGAATACTTTTTCAAGGTACTGTACGTGTCACTGGAGTTCAGCTTTAACAGAAGCCAGTTTTCCACTGGCGTGCACTCGGAAAAACCAGCATCAAAATAACATAAAAAACATTTTTTTTTTACTCTCTCAATCTATTTTACAACACTATGATCATGTGGAAAATACAATTAACCAAAGCAACCCAATTTCACCGCCCTGCAGCAACAGCAATCAGAGGTGAGCTGTGAACGGTGTTTTCTACACAGCCCTGTTATATTAGCCCTTCGGTATTTCTGTCCTTCTGCAAGAGCAGGAAGTTTGTGGCCTTATGAGATTAATTATACTACAAATTCTATTAACAAGCCTTTGTCTTTAGCCTGCAACACAAGCAGCGAACACAGCGCTTTTTAATTAAAAATCCAATCGTTACACAGTGCTGTGATCTCTAGCCGGGGGCGAGAGAAACCAACGCTAAGAGATTACATTGAAGGACATGCGTACCAGTTTGTTATCTGTGGTGGTCCTCAGTTCTGAAAGATGACTGTTTAGGATCTGACATTCATTGCGGAATGCGTCACTCACCGAAAACCTATGAGAAGAGAAGAAACCTATGAGAAGTGACAGTATTTGGCTTGAAAATGCCCAAGAACATCATATCTAATAACAGGACTCAGCAAACTACGGCACGTGTGCCCATGTGGACACTGAGAAGCACCAGGTCATAGGCTGTAATTGACAGCTTACTACGCTTCCAATTATAAAGCCTGGCCTCAGGCCATCGTCTTTCCTGATGTTCAAGTGACGGTCCTCTTACCAGCACCAGCAAAGGCCCGCAGGTGGCTGTGGACGTTCTTGGACAACATGAAGTAGCCCACCTGACCACCCTCTTCCTCCTCTAAGTGAAAATGCCATCTGCAGCAGGTATGCATTCAAGACCTCTGCATTATTGATGGTGCTGATCAGAGGTTTTATGGTGCGTAAATTAGGGCTGATCAGAAGGTGCAGGAATTGGGGCTGATCTGAGATCTGATGGTGCAGCAACTGGGGCTGATCTGAAGGTGCAGGAAATAGGGCTGATCTGAGGGTACAGAAACTGGGGCTGATCAGAAGGTGCAGGAATTGGGGTTGATCTGAGGTCTGATGGTGCAGGAACTGGGGCTGATCAGAGGTCTGCTGGTGCAGGAACTGGGGCTGATCTGAGGTGTGATGGTGCAGGAACTGGGGCTGATCAGGGGTCTGATGGTGCAGGAACTGGGGCTGATCAGAGGTCTGATGGTGCAGGAACTGGGGCTGAGCAGAGGTCTGATGGTGCAGGAACTGGGGCTGATCAGAGGTCTGATGGTGCAGGAACTGGGGCTGAGCAGAGGTCTGATGGTGCAGGAACTGGGGCTGATCAGAGGTCTGATGATGCAGGAACTGGGGCTGATCAGAGGTCTGATGGTGCAGGAACTGGGGCTGATCAGAGGTCTGATGGTGCAGGAACTGGGGCTGATCAGAGGTCTGATGGTGCAGGAACTGGGGCTGATCAGAGGATTGATGGTGCAGGAACTGGGGCTGATCAGAGGTCTGATGGTGCAGGAACTGGGGCTGATCAGAGGTCTAATGGTGCAGCAACCTGGGCTGATCAGAGGTCTGATGGTGCAGCAACTTGGGCTGATCAGAGGTCTGATGGTGCAGCAACTTGGGCTGATCAGAGGTCTGATGGTGCAGCAACTTGGGCTGATCAGAGGTCTGATGGTGCAGCAACTTGGGCTGATCAGAGGTCTGATGGTGCAGCAACTGGGGCTGATTAGAGGTCTGATGGTGCAGGAACTGGGGCTGATCAGAGGTTTGATGGTGCAGCAACTGGGGCTGATTAGAGGTCTGATGGTGCAGCAACTGGGGCTGATTAGAGGTCTGATGGTGCAGCAACTTGGGCTGATCAGAGGTTTGATGGTGCAGCAACTGGGGCTGATTAGAGGTCTGATGGTGCAGCAACTTGGGCTGGTCAGAGGTCTGATGGTGCAGCAACTGGGGCTGATTAGAGGTCTGATGGTGCAGCAACTTGGGCTGATCAGAGGTTTGATGGTGCAGCAACTGGGGCTGATTAGAGGTCTGATGGTGCAGGAACTGGGGCTGATCAGAGGTCTAATGGTGCAGCAACTTGGGCTGATCAGAGGTCTGATGGTGCAGCAACTTGGGCTGATCAGAGGTCTGATTGTGTACGAACTGGGGCTGATCTAAAGGTGCAGGAATTGGGGCTGATCTGAGGGTACAGAAACTGGGGCTGATCAGAGGTTTGATAGTACAGTAACTGGGGCTGATCAGAAGGTGCAGGAATTGGGGCTGATCTGAGGTCTGTTGGTGCAGGAACTGGGGCTGATCTGAAGGTGCAGGAATTAGGGCTGATCTGAGGGTACAGAAACTGGGGCTGATCAGAGGTTTGATAGTACAGTAACTGGGGCTGATCAGAAGGTGCAGGAATTGGGGCTGATCTGAGGTCTGATGGTGCAGGAACTGGGGTTGATCTGAAGGTGCAGGAATTGGGGCTGATCTGAGGTCTGATGGTGCAAGAACTGGGGTTGATCTGCAGGTGCAGGAATTGGGGCTGATCTGAGGTATGATAGTGCATGAATTGGGGCTGATCTGATGTCTGAAGGTACATGAACTGGTACTGACCAGAAGGAAGGAAAGCAAGGGAGCATAGTAGCAGGTGGGGCACAACACCTTGAAAAAGTCCTGTGAGTGCCAAGAATCTTTGCTATATAACACTTTATATATACACTAATATATCATTAAATGCGCCCCCCTAATATTGAGTAGGTTGCCCTATTGCCTCCAAAAACAGCCTTGACCCATCGAGGCATGGACTGAACTAGACAAAGCAACACTGTCTCCACCGGCTTGTCTTCTTCCCATATTACATCCTGGAGCCATCTCTTTCCCAGGTGAGTGACGCACCCGGACATTCACATGATGTAAAAGAGAAAAAAAACTTGATTCATCAGACCAGGCCACCTCCTTCTATTGCTCTGTGGTTCAGTTCTGATGCTCATGTGTCCATTGTAGGCACTTTTTGCTGTGGGCAAGGGTCAGCTTGGGCACCCTGACCGGTCTGCAGCTACACAGCCCCATACACAACAAACTGTAATGTACTGTGCACAGCACCCAACTGTCCCTGATTTTGAGGGACTGTCCCTGATTCGTAAAAGTCCCTCTGTCCTTCTTTCCTCCTCATTTGTCCCCCATGTTGGTCTGATCTCTATAGTTGTATATAAAATGCATTTTTTATCTTTCAAATAGTGTTTTCCAGTGCTAAACCTTTCATCCATCTTTTTAATTTCTACATTGGTAAATGTCAAAAGCCAATGTAAAGAAATAGTAAAGGTTAAAAAAAAGCACTTGTGGGTTTAACTAATAATTTTTTTAGTATAATTCTCCTTTAAGGGGGCGTGGCAGGGGGTGTGTTCTATGCCTACATACTTTTGCAAATAGGTGTCCCTTGTTCCTATCGCAAAAATTTGGGAGGCATGACTGTGTTCTAACACCTATCAGAGCCAGCAGTAACTTTTATGCAGCAATTTGAGCTCCAGTAGCTCTTCTATTGGATTGGACTACATGGGCCAGCCTTCCCTCCCCAAGTGTATCAATAAACCTTGGCCTCCAATGACCCTGTAGCAGGTTTACTGGTTTTCCTTCCCTAGATAACAACTTTTGGTAGTGTCTGGCCACTGCAGACCGGGAAAATCCCACAGGAACTGCAGTTTTGGAGTTGCTCTGACCCAGTCGTCCAGCCATTATAATTTGACCCTTGTCACTCAAATCCTTATGCTTGCCCATTTTTCTCTCCTTTTGATTCATCAATTTCAGGGACAACGTGTACATTTGCTGGCTAATATATCCCACCCACAGTAAGCGGCCATTATAACAAGATAATCAATGTTATTCACTTTAGGCTCCATTCACGCTTGTACGACTCCAAAGTTGCGCCGACTTTGAAGTGCAACTTTGGGGCAACTTTGACTCATCTTCGGATGGCTGCAACTTGGATACGACTTTGGCTTTGACCAGTGATAATGGACAACTGTTGCATTTTATAATATTTAGGTACGACTTTCATCCAACTTTTTGAGGGTTATCATTGAAGTCTATGGTCCTCAAGTTGCATGAAAGTCGGACGAAAGTAGTGCATGAACTACTCTGAAGTCACTGCGACTTTAAGTCTCACATATATGAAATGTTATCATAAGAAAACATGCGGAAGGCCTTATTATTATTTGGATCTTTTCACTGAGTGAGGGTCTGGAAGGAGGAGGAGAGAGTCAATGCTGAAGACATGTAATAGTTTTTTTGCGTGTGGCCCATTGGGTCTCGTGTGTACTTGTTATGTTAAAAAGCAATAAATAAAACTTTAAAAAAAAAAAAAAAAACGTGGAAAGACTTGTCATGGGCATTGATGTCAAAAGTTGCATGACAAGTCGCACAAGTGTGAATGGTGCCTAACCTGTCAGTGGTCATAATTTTATGGCTGAATTTATATATATATATATATATATATATATATATATATATATATATATATATATACACACATATACATATACCCTATCTCACAAAAGTGAGTACACCCTTCACATTTTTGTAAATAAATATTTTCTTCTATCTTTTCATGTGACAACACTGAAGAAATGACACTTTGCTACAATGTAAAGTAGTGAGTGTACAGCTTGTATAACAGTGTAAATTTGCTGTCCCCTCAAAATAACTCAACACACAGCCATTAACCACTTGACCACTGGGCACTTAAACCCCCTTCCTAACCAGACCAATTTTCAGCTTTCGGTGCTCTCACACTTTGAATGACAATTACTCATTCATACAACACTTTACCCATATGAAATTTTTGTCCTTTTTTTCACACAAATAGAGCTTTTTTTTGGTGGTATTTAGTCACCGTTGGGTTTTTTATTGTTTGCGCTATAAAAGAAAAAAGACTGAAAATTTGGTAAAAAAATGAATTTTTCTTTGTTTCTGTTATAAAATTTAGCAAATTAGTAATTTTTCTTTGGAAATTTTGGCCAAAATTTATACTGCTACATATCTTTGGTAAAAATAAGTACAACTTGGTGTATATTATTTGGTCTTTGTGAATGTTAGAGAGTCCAAAAGCTATGGTGCCAATATCTGAAAATTGATCACACCTGAAGTACTGACGGCCTATCTAATTTCTTGAGACCCTAACATGCCAGAAAAGTACAAATACCCCCCAAATGACCCCTTTTTGGAAATAAGACATTCCAAGGTATTTGAAAAGATGCATGGTGAGTTTTTTTGAAATTGTCATCTTTTCCCACAATTCTTTGCAAAATCAAGATTTTTTTTTTTCTTTTTTTTTTTCACAAAATTGTCATATTAGAAGGTTATTTCTCACACACAGCATATGCATACAACAAATGACACCCCAAAACACATTCTGCTATTACTCCCGAGTATGGCGATACCACATGTGTGAGACTTTTACACAGTGTGGCCACATACAGAGGCCCAACATGCAGGGAGCACCTTCAGGCGTTCTGGAGCACCCAGGCCAATTCTGACATTTCTCTCCTACATGTAAAAATCATCATTTATTTGCTAGAAAATTACATAGAACCCCAAAACATTATATATATTTTTTTAGCAAAGACCCTAGAGAATACAATGGCGGTTGTTGCAACTTTTTATCTCACACGGTATTTGCGCAGCAATTTTTCGAACGCGTTTTTTGGGGGAAAAAAAACAGTTTTGTGCTTTAAAAAAAAACAAAACAGTAAAGTTAGCCCAATGTTTTTGCATAATGTGAAAGATGAAGTTACGCCGAGTAAATAGATACCTAACATGTCACCCTTCAAAATTGCACACGCTCGTGGAATGGTGCCAAACGTCGCTACTTAAAAATCTCCATAGGTGACGCTTTAAAATTTTTTACTGGTTACATGTTTTGAGTTACAGAGGAGGTCTAGGGCCAAAATTATTGCTCTCGCTCCAACGTTCGCAGTGATACCTCATATGTGTGGTTTGAACACTGTTTTCATATGTGGGCGGGACTTACGTAAGTGTTCGCTTCTGCATGTGAGCACACAGACAGGGGCAGTTTAAAATTTTTTTTTTTTTTTTATTGTTTATTTTACTTTATTTATTTTAGTTTGACACTTTTTTCCCCCCAAAAAATTTTTTGATCACTTTTATTTCTATTACAAGGAATGTAAACATCCTTGTAATAGGAATATGGCATGACAGGTCCTCTTTACAGTGAGATATGGGGTCAATAAGACCCCACATCTCACCTCTAGGCTGGGAAGCCTGAAAAAAAAAACAAAAAAAAAACGATCTTGGCTTCGATCTAGCGGTGAGTCGGTAGAAGCACCGGAGGGTGGCGGGAAGGGGGGGGGCGTCCCCTCTCGCCTCCCATAAGAACGATCAAGCAGTGGAACAGCTGCTATGATCATTCTTATGGTGTAGAAAATCGCCGGCTGAAAAAGCTGATATCTGAATGATGCCTGTAGCTGCAACCATCATTCAGATATCCCCGCTCAAAGTCAAGGACGTCATATGACTGTGGGCGGGAACTGGTTAAAAATTGCAGAGTATTGCAGAGTATTGCAGGGTATATTGCAGGGTAGTGCCGGGTATATTGCAGAGTAGTGCCGGGTATATTGCAGAGTAGTGCGGGGTATTATGCAGAGTATTGTAGGGTATTATGCAGAGTATTGCAGGCTATTATGCAGAGTATTGCAGGCTATTATGCAGAGTATTATGCAGAGTATTATGCAGAGTATTATGCAGAGTATTGCAGGGTATTATGCAGAGTATTGCAGGGTATTATGCAGAGTATTGCAGAGTATTATGCAGAGTATTGCGGGGTATTATGCAGAGTATTGCAGGGTATTATGCAGAGTATTGCAGGGTATTATGCAGAGTATTGCAGGGTATTATGCAGGGTATTGCAGGGTATTATGCAGAGTATTGCAGGGTATTATGCAGGGTATTATGCAGAGTATTGCAGGGTATTATGCAGAGTATTATGCAGAGTATTATGCAGAGTATTGCAGGCTATTATGCAGAGTATTGCAGGCTATTATGCAGAGTATTATGCAGAGTATTATGCAGAGTATTGCAGGGTATTATGCAGAGTATTGCAGGGTATTATGCAGAGTATTGCAGAGTATTATGCAGAGTATTGCGGGGTATTATGCAGAGTATTGCAGGGTATTATGCAGAGTATTGCAGGGTATTATGCAGAGTATTGCAGGGTATTATGCAGGGTATTATGCAGAGTATTGCAGGGTATTATGCAGGGTATTGCAGGGTATTATGCAGGGTATTATGCAGAGTATTGCAGGGTATTATGCAGAGTATTATGCAGAGTATTATGCAGAGTATTGCAGGGTATTATGCAGAGTATTGCAGGGTATTATGCAGAGTATTGCGGGGTATTATGCAGAGTATTGCGGGGTATTATGCAGAGTATTATGCAGAGTATTGCAGGGATGGCTGAGCATGGAGGGATGGATGGATGTGACAGCAATTGTCACTGAGCACCGCTGTGGGCACTACACATGCAGCCCACAGCGGTGCTGCCATCCGATCCCTCCCCCTCTCCTCTCACACTGTACCGATCGGTACACAGAGGGGAGGGATGAACCGGCGTCATGACATGACGCCGGTCTGTTGACATGTGATCGCTCCGTCATTTGACGGAGCGATCACATGGTAAACAGCCGCGATTAGCGGCCGTTTACCGTGATCCGTGATGCGCCGGGTCCTATGGACCCGACGGTCACGGAAGTTCTCGGGTGCGCGCCCCAGGGGGCGCGCGAGAGCAGTATTCTGGGAGGACGTCCATGGACGTCCACCCAGAACTAGCCGACCGCGCTGCAGACGTCTTTCGACTGTGGCCCGGTCGGCAAGTGGTTAATGTCTAAACCGCTGGCAACAAAAGTGAGTACACCCCTAAGTGAAAATGTCCAAATTGAGCCTAATTAGCCATTTTCCCTCCCCGATGCCCGCAAACAGTTTGCTGAAGACAAGCAGACTAAGGACATGGATTACTGGAACCATGTTCTGTGGTCTGATGAGACCAAGATAAACTTATTTGGTTCAGATGGTGACAAGCGTGTGTGGCGGCAACCAGGTGAGAAGTACAAAGACAAGTGTGTCTTGCCTACAGTCAAGCATGGTGGTGGGAGTGTCATGGTCTGGGGCTGCATGAGTGCTGCCGGCACTGGGGGGGCTAAAGATCATTGAGGGAACCATGAATGCCAACATGTACTGTGACATACTGAATCAGAGCCTGATCCCCTCCCTTCAGAGACTGGGCCGCAGGGCAGTATTCCAACATGATAACGACCCCAAACACACCTCCAAGACCACCACTGCCTTGCTAAAGAAGCTGAGGGTAAAGGTGATGGCCTGGCCAAGCATGTCTCCAGACCTAAACCCCATTGACCATCTGTGGGGCATCCTCAAACAAAAGGTGGAGGAGCGCAAGGTCTCTAACATCCACCAGCTCTGTGATGTCATCATGGAGGAGTGGAAGAGGACTCCAGTGGTAACCTGTGAAGCTCTGATGAACTCCATGCCCAAGAGGGTTAAGGCAGTGCTGGAAAATAATGGTGGCCACACAAAATATTGACATTTTGGTCCCAATTTGGACATTTTCACTTAGGGGTGTACTCACTTTTGTCACCAGCGGTTTAGACATTAATGGCTGTGTGTTGAGTTATTTTGAGGGGACAGCAAATTTACACTGTTATACAAGCTGTACACTCACTACTTTACATTGTAGCAAAGTGTCATTTCTTCAGTGTTGTCACATGAAAAGATAGAAGAAAATATTTACAAAAATGTGAGGGGTGTACTAACTTTTGTGAGATACTGTATATATATATATATATATATATATATATATATATATATATACACACACACACACATATACATATACACACACATATAGGTACACATTTAATTATATATTTTATATACATATATATTTTGTTTTCAATGTTCAATAAATTCTGCCATATAGATTTGATGTGCAGTTCTATTTTCTTAACACTGCATCCAAGCTGCACTAAAGGAAAATTCCCTTCGGTAAAAGACCATTGGTATTTGAATTGTATCGCTGTCAGATTCCAAAACATAACTTGGTGGACCATAGCTGGCAGTCTTCCTCATTTCAGGGGACAAAATAGACAGAAAGTCGAGCTGGACTGGGCATTTGGTGCAAAGATTATTCCCATTCGGTAGTTCTACAGTAAGCAATCTGAGAAGACTGGCCATATTTACAGTAACACACGATTGGATCATAATAGAGTAAGGCGTTTCGCGTTTTCATTATTGAGTGCCATTTGTCATCAAAAGATGACATTTCCCTTTCACTATAGGTTTTATTACATGGGTCAGCTGCAATTACCATTCGGCGCATTATGCTATTAAATCCTGCGTACCTAAAATTAAAATTCTTAAAGATTATTGTGCAGGTTTTTGTACTTCTTAAAATGCTGCTATTTGCTGGGGGTAACATTCAGGAATGCTTGTGATTAAGGCATCTTTGGTAAAAAAAAAAAAAAAAAACAATCATTAATTAAAAAAGTACCAATTTATCAGAAATAACGTTTTTATGAAAGGCGCAGAAAATAAACAAAGATTACACATCTCCATGAGACATTTTTTTATGGTAAATAAAAACATTGATGTGAAAATGTTGCAAGACAACAGATGCAATTAAAATTATGCATACATCCTAATTTATTAACCATAATGCAATGCATTCCTTGTATACATAGAATTATGTAATTGATTCCCAAATTAAGTACCGTATTTATCGGCGTATAACACGCACCCCAATTTAAGGGGGAAGTTTCAGGAAATTTTTTTTTTTTTTAAATAAACCACTTTGAAGCAAAATAATGGTTAGTGAGCATCAATGCAGCCTAATCTGTGCCCATCTGCAGCTTCAGTGCAGCCTGATCATAGGCGTGCGCACAGGGTGTGCCAGGTGTGCCTGGGCACACCCTAATCACCAGATGTGATGCATTTTCACCCAGTTTAGACCCCTGATATTTGACCAAAGCCCCCTAACGGGGCTCCCAAAAAATTTGTAAAAGAAAATATTTAAAGAAATAAAACTGTAAAAAAAATAATAAAATAATAAAAATAAAAACTACTGATACTGTCCACTGCCCTGTCAGTATACAGTATATACACATGCACACACACATATGTGTTTTAGCTTTGGGGTGCACACCCTAATGCAATAGGCTGCGCACACCTATGAGGCTGATCTGTGCCCATCTGCAGCCTAATCTGTGCCCATCTGCAGCTTCAGTATAGCCTGATCTGTGCCCATCTGCAGCTTCAGTATAGCCTGATCTGTGCCCATCTGCAGCTTCAATATAGCCTGATCTGTGCCCATCTGCAGCTTCAGTATAGCCTGATCTGTGCCCATCTGCAGCTTCAATATAGCCTGATCTGTGCCCATCTGCAGCTTCAATATAGCCTGATCTGTGCCCATCTGCAGCTTCAGTATAGCCTGATCTGTGCCCATCTGCAGCTTCAGTGCAGCCCTGCTGATCTGTGCCCATCTGCAGCTTCAGTATAGCCTGATCTGTGCCCATCTGCAGCCTGATCTGTGCCCATCTGCATCCTGATCTGTGCCCATCTTCCCCATCAATGCATCTCGCCAACTCTCCTTGCAGGAAATCACCGAGCCGTCATCTTTACTTGGCTCTCAGTCGGCAGTCACACACAGTCCCGCCTCCGCCATCGGCATTGGACCAGCTCCTGTGATAGACAGAACACTGGTCCAATGCCGGTGGAGGAGGCGGGACTGTGTGTGTGTGTGTGTGTGTAACGTGAAAGCCGAGTGGAGAGCCGAGTGGAGAGGAGATGACGGCTCAGTGACTTCCGGCGGCACTCGTTTCCCTCCGAGGTACGCAGTCGGCGTATAACACGCACCCGCGATTTCCCCCATATTTTCGTGGAAAAAAGTGCGTGTTATACGCAGTTAAATACAGTAACGTTTTTTTCTTTATTCCAAAAATAAAAAGAATAGAAGAATACGTTGAGTCCTGGTCACTGTGTTCCCAAAGTACAGGGTTGAGTGACGTGACCTCCAGCTGGGAAGTCCCTACAAATCTCCTGTCTTAGGGGCATCACATTGAGCAATCACAAAGCATTTGTCAAGCATCAGTCAGCTTTCAGTTTTCTAACTGCGTAGAGTCATCCTGATTTACAAAACCTCCGTCCAGGCAGGCAGGTGGATATTCTTATTTTCTGGTTTAGCAATTCAAATTCTTATGCCATTGCTCTGCTTCCTGGACAATAAACCGGCATCATTCACCATTAGCAAAGAGGTGACCCTAGAAGCAGGAAGAAGCAATGTGATCTTCCTGGCTGTGCTGTTTGGCAGAGGTGTGCAAATCACAAGAGCGGCTGAGCAAAAAGTATAAATCTAAAACAGTAAAACATATATGTAGCGCCCTCTAGTGTGCTATTAGTGTCAGAATAGGTAAAATATAGTCTGACTCATGTTTAAACCCTGTGAGTCTTTGACCTCGGGGCAGCATTACTCATGCCCTGTACACACGATCAGAAATTCCGTCAGAAAAAAACTTGGATGGTTTTTCCGACGGAATTCCGCTCAAGCTTAGCTTGCATACACACGGTCACACAAATGTTCTCTGAACTTTCGACCGCCAAGAACGCGGTGTGACGTACAACACTACGACGAGCCGAGAGAATGAAGTTCAGTGCTTCCGAGCATGCGTCGAATTGTGTCTGAGCATGCGTGATTTTTTTGTGCATCCCAATTGCATACAGACGAACGCATTTTCGGATAGGAACTTTTTCCGACCGAAAAATAGAGAACCCGCTCTCAATCTTTTGCTGGCTGGAATTCTGCCAGCAAAGGTCCGATGGAGCCATACACACGGTCGGAATTTCTGACCAAAAGCTCACATCCGACTTTTGCTGGCAGAATTTCTGCTCGTGTGTACAGGGCATCAGAGACAGCTCTCTGGTGCCTCCCGCCTGGTTCCGGAAAGTTGGAGAGCATTCTGGAAACTAGAGGGCGGAGGCTAGGAGGGCTGTTCTGCCTATCTAGGGGCGCTTAGCCAATCCCCAGGAGGTGGGCCTGACAGGGGACTAAGTGAGCCCTTAAATAGGAGTGAGTCATGCTGGCAGGGGAGTCGGGTGGAAGATGGAGAAGCAGTGCTGAGGAGACTGTCGGTGGCCCTTCAGGCAAACCTAGTCTGGGGGGGTTCTGGCTTTTGGTCTGGGGCTCAGGTGGCTGGCCTGGAAAGATCCTACCACAGGAGAGGAGAAGTTGGAAGGAGGCTTTCCTAAAAGGCAGCGGGAGCAAGGAAATAACAGTGTGAGTACAACAGCACGGTGCAGGGACAGACAAGGGGAGAGACTGCCACACATAGCAGTCTTCTTTAAACCTCTTGCCATTGGAGACCTCCAGTCAGTCAGATAGACTGGTGAAGGAGCAGCCAGGTGGGCTGGTGAAGAGGCAGCCAGGTGGGCTAGCATCTGTAGAGGTAGAGCTGGGACCAGTGTCTACATGGGAGTTGGAGGTACTCCAGGATGCAGTTCACAACACATTGTGCTGCTTTCCAGAGGGACTGAGAGTTCCTGACCTGTAAGGGGCTTTTGCTGATCTAACAGACGGTTAGCTACTAGGGAAGAATCAATTGGAGTTCTACAGAGGATAAAGTAGAGCTGTAAATAGGGAGGAATTTGTCCCTGGTTTTGTCACCATCAGGTTGGGCATCCCATAATTCCTATCCCCTTCCAGGTTAATACCCCTCTAATAAAAACACAAAACAAAGCTCAAGGGCTGTTCATTGTGTGTCTGGATGAAAGCTGGAAATGTTGTGTGCCTGGCTGTGCAGCAGTGGGGAACCCCATCACCTGCAATTCCTACAGGGGTAGTGCTATATACACTATATTACCAAAAGTTTCGGGACGCCTGCCTGTACACGCACATGAACTTTAATGGCATCCCAGTCTTAATTAATTAGCCTTTGCAGAAAGGTTGCACATGGAAGGGCAACAAAAATTTCCCAGCGCACTTACCAGCCAGCCTGGAAAAAAAGACCAACTGACCCTGTCTAACAATTCACATATGGCAAAGTCCACTTTTCTTGCCACCATATATACAGCAAATTGTCAAAAGTATTGGGACGCCTGCCTTTACACGCACATGATCTTTAATGTTATCCCAGTCTTAGTCTGTAGGGTTCAATATTGAGTTGGCCCACCCTTTGCAGCTATAACAGCTTCAACTCTTCTGGGAAGGCCGTCCACAAGGTTTAGGAGTGTGTCTATGGGAATGTTTGACCATTCTTCCAGAAGTGCATTTGTGAGGTCAGGCACTGATGTTGGACGAGAAGGCCTGGCTTGCAGTCTCCTCTCTAATTCATCCCAAAGGTGTTCTATCGGTTGAAGCCAGGACAGTCAAGTTCCTCCACCCCAAACTCGCTCATCCATGTCTTTATGGACCTTGCTTTGTGCATTGGTCCAAATCATTTGGTGGAGGGGGGATTATGGTGTGGGGGTTGTTTTTCAGGGATTGTGCTTGGCCCCTTAGTTCCAGTGAAGGGAACTCTTAAGACATCAGTATACCAAGACATTTTGGACAATTTCATGCTCCCAACTTTGTGGGAACAGTTTGGGGATGGCCCCTTCTTGTTCCAACATGACTGCACACCAGTGCACAAAGCAAGGTCCACAATGATCTGGATGAGTGAGTTTGGGGTGGAGGAACATAACTGGCCTGCACCTCAACCAGATAGAGCACCTTTGTGATGAATTAGAATGGAGACTGCGAGCCAGGCCTTCTCGTCCAACATCAGTGCCTGACCTTACAAATGTTTTTCTGGAAGAATGATCAAACATTCCCATAGACACACTCCTAAACCTTGTGGACGGCCTTCCCAGAAGAGTTGAAGCTGTTATAGCTGTAAAGGGTGGGCCAACTCAATGTTAAACCCTACGGACTAAGACTGGGACGCCATTAGTTCATGTGCGTCCCAATACTTTTGGTAATATAGTGTATTAGGTAAATTAAACCAGGCTTTGACAGAATCTGAATCCTTACTTTTATATTGTTACAATAATGCAGTTTGATTCTCAGTGTGTGCTGTTATTAACTTGTATTCTCTCCGTGTAAAAGCCCCATGTTAAGAATGGAGATGCAGATTATGCCCACTGGTGACCGGTTTTCTTTAAACTGTATTTATCTGCTTGCCTTGAGTTTCTCTTGAAGATTTGAGATTCATAGAAGCACAGACGGAAGGCAGTCTACCTGCTCTGCATTCCTATTAAGGTTTGTATTCAGCACTCCCGGAGTAAAGCAGAAGGGAGCTCCACCGGCTTCAGCAAAGCTGTTTAAAAAGCTTGATAAAATGCTAAAGAAAATTGATGCCTTTTATAGAAGCAATTACTGGCTCAAGCAATGTTCTTATGTTTAAAGCCCAACTTCAGGCTACTTTTTTTTTTTTCTTAAAATTTCCCCCTACTGTTTAAAAAAAAATTAAGCTTAGGCTGAAAAACTGACCTGCTAACCAATATATACAGCTCAAATATGCAGACAACAAATGGTACATATATGTACACATAAAAATTAGACAAGTGCAATTCGTTTAGTTCCAAATTCGTTTAATGAATTTTGACAAATTCGGAAGTTCGAAAAATCGAAAATTCAGAAATTTGAAAATTCGGAAATTTGAAAATCCGAAAATAAGAATGAAAATCTGATAATTCAAAAACTCGACAATCTGAAATAACTAATAATAACTATTAAATTACAGGTATTGGAATTTCCTTTCAAATTTGGCTGTTAGTGATCGTAAAGAATACAAATTTATCTGAAGTTACGAATTATCCGAAATAACGAATGCCGCATCTAAAAGAATGGAACGAAACGATCTAATAATAATAATAAACAACAATAATAATAATAAAACCTTTTTATTATTATTATTTATTATTAATTTGTTCCATTCCATTTGTTTAGATGCAGCATTCGTTATTTCAGATGATTCGTAACTTCAGATAAATTCGTATTCGTTACGTTCACTAACAGCCAAATTTTAAATGAAATTCCAATACCTATAATGTAATAGTTAGTTATTATTAGTTAGTTATTTAGAATTTTACTGATTTTCTTTGTTTCAGATTTTCAAATTTTCGAATTCCGAAATTCGGAGTCCCTTTTTTTTCGAAAAAAGCAAAAAAACTAATGAAACGAAAACAAACAAATATTTTGTCAGTGCACATGTCTAATAAAAATATTAGAGAGAAATGTACTCCCTTAGAGCTTAGTCACATGAAACGCGTTAGCTGGTGATGCTGTTTCGATTTGTGTTTTTTTTTTTTTTTTTTTTAATATGGTTTTATGGACTTGCTGCAATAAAGTTGATTTTACTGGATGTGCGGCCAACCAGAACTTTTTTTGTTCATTGGAATCCTGGATGCACCTGATCCGTGTGTTAGTGGAGGTGGAGATGGGGGACTGACCTAGAGTAGTGTTCACACACACATATAAAACAATATTGTTCATTGTAAAAAAAAAAAGACAAAAAAAAACAAAAAAACAAAAAAAAAACAAAAAAAAACAAAACAAATTAAGTTTAGGCCCAAATTCGGATTATTTTTTTATGCCCCCCTCTGTGGCCAAAATACTCATCCTAAATCTGGAGCTGTACCCCCGCAGTACTTCTTCTGCACCACAAGATGTCCTCAGTCAACCAGGCTGAATGACACCCAGCATCACTCAACCCAGGAGAATGAGGGCATACAGTGAGTGCAGGGTATCGTAGACCTGGGCATCACCCCAGTGCCCTTCATTCACAGTGTAATGATGCAGAAGCACTGACATCATCACATCAACACCGCTCTCTGCATCAATGACAGGAAAAAAAAAGGAGAAGAGAACCTTGTACGAAATGTGACTGGCCTGATGTCCTCAGAGAAAGGCAAGTATAAAACAAAATAGAACATAAGTTACAGACGAGGGCCTACAGGGGGTGTTGAAGAGACTGGGAGGGAAAGTCCAGGCCCTGCAGTTGGGCTTTAAAGTGCTCGTAAACCTCAGACATGAAATATGAACAAAGCATATCCCTTTATAGCAGTGATGGAGAACCTTGACACCCCAGATGTTTTGGAACTACATTTCCCATGATGCTCAACTACAAGGCAGAGTGCATGAGCATCAAGGGAAATGTAGTTCCCAAACATCTGGGGTGCCAAGGTTCTCCATCACTGCTCTATAGTGTGTTCTTAATTAAGAGCACTAAGTGTCATTTTTTTCTCATGCAGATGGCAGAGGAGTTTTCCTGACACCAAGAGAAAAATGGTGACAGGGGAGGGACCTCCAGCTGACTGACAGCCTCAGCTCTGTTCCTGTGTGAACCCCCCCCCCTTGTGTCTCTTCTCTCCAATCAGCTGTCAGCGTTTTCCTCACTGAGCTCTGCAGAGTGTAACTTCAGCTCTCCGCCCCTTTTTGTTTCTGACAACTTAGACAAGCGTTAAAAATTCTGCATTTTGAACACAGATGTAGAGAAGACTACAGACAAACAAGTGCAACTTATGTAGGAGAATTTGTTTAACCTCTTCCCATCCATGCTGCAGCCGTCTTTCGGCTATAGCGCGGACCTACTTTGCCGGGAGGGCACCCATAGACCTACTCCTGTGCTCGAGCGGCCTGTGCGCCCCACTCTGTGATTAGCGAGTCTATGAGACTCGGCTGATCACAATTCGGTGTAAGGGGTCGATCCCGACCCCTTACCACGTGATCAGCTTTCAGCCAATGACAGCTGATCATGTGATGTAAACAGAGCCGGTAATCAGCTATTTTTTCTCCTCGCACTAGTAGCGCGAGAGAAAAAAAAAAGGCGCTCACCGGCGGCTGTGAGAGGGACATCAGTCCCAATCGTGGAGAGCCTTTGCAGAGGCTTCTGTGCCCACCTGTGCCGCCTACTAGTGCCCACCAGTGCCACCTACCAGTGCCCACAGTGTCACCTATAAATGTCACCAATCAGTGCCTTATCACCAGTGCTGCCTATCAATACCACCTATCAGTGCCCATCAATACCTCCTATCAGTGCCCATCAGTGCCACCTAACAGTGCCACCAACCAGTGCCCATCAGTGACATCTATCAGTGCCACCAACCAGTGCCCATCAGTGTCGCCTTATCTGTGCCCATCAATGTCGCCTTATCTGTGCCCATCAGGGTCGCCTTATCTGTGCCCATCAGGGTCGCCTTATCCGTGCCCATCAGGGTCGCCTTATCCGTGCCCATCAGGGTCGCCTTATCCGTGCCCATAAGGGTCGCCTTATCCGTGCCCATCAGGGTCGCCTTATCCGCGCCCATCAGGGTCGCCTTATCCGCGCCCATCAGGGTCGCCTTATCTGCGCCCATCAGTGCCGCCTTATCAATGAAGGAGAAAAATTACCCGTTTGCAAAATTGGAACATGTTTTTTTTTTTTTTTTTTTAATTTGTCTTTTTAAATAAAACCCCCAGTGGTGATTAAATACCACCCAAAGAAAGCTCCATTTATGTGAAAAAAATGATAAAAATTTCATCTGGGTACAGTGTAGCATGACCGCGCAATTGTCATTCAAAGTGAGTCAGCGCTGAAAGCTAAAAATTGGTCTGGGCAGGAGGGGGGTTTAAGTGGCCAGTAAGCAAGGGGTTAATCTCTCAGTATCCCCTGAGGCCAGCCACTTCACTGGCTATATGTAAGGGGTTACAAAGACTTTAAAAGGCTTTAGATATACAGCACAGTATTTCAAAGAGAACAAAACCCCATACAGTACACACATGCTGTCTGAATGATAAATGATGTTGAGCATGTCTAACATGATTTTGGAAACATTTGACGATGATGTAGTCAAGTAAATAAATTATATTCGAGGGCGTCCATCCCACTTTGGTTTATGAAGAACATCACATCTGGAAAGGATTATGCAAAAGCAGAAAATTTGAAATAAATACTGAAAATGTCAGTTAATGGCTTTACAAGAACAGGAAGACATCTTCTGAAACATGAAGACAAAAGAAAAATTCCATTCAGAAGAGATTCTGGAACCCGACCCAATTCTGGGACTCGAAAATATCTGCTGATCAGTCAAGTCTTCAGCAGCAGGAGGTAGGAGCAATGTGACCTGCAACCATTCCTGAGCCCCGCTGCACTTTTGGGGTGAATGCTGATTGGAGGGCCGTGCGATGAGAACATTTATACAAACATCTAAATGCTTGATTGTCAGTCTTCAGGGTTTAAGAGAATTACTGTTGAGCAACGTTTGGAGCATCACGGATGTTCCTCAAGTCCTGATCGCAATTTCCTCTACAGCTCCAGAGACAGCAAATGATAAAATAATACCCGGGGTCACATTGCTACTGCAGTTATATGGGCCGGATTTTCCATTAGGCTAGTGCCTATAGGTGAAGAATGCAATGGGGAAGACTTTCTATGTACAGATATTGACTACACATTTTTTTTTTTCTTCTCTACATAAGCAGAAATGTAATTTGCATGATCCATGTCTACATACAATGGGATACCACTATGTTTTAATGAAGGTAACCAGCATTAGTGTGTTTGTAGGCAGGTGCAGTCTACTTTCTTCACTGCAGGTGGCGCTCAGCCACAGCAGCCCCATAGCTCAAGAGGAAGCCAAGAGGAACACAGTTCCTTCTAAGGTTCCCTGTAGGGTTGCACCGATACCGATACTAGTATTGGTATCGGTGCTGGAGTACTTGTACTCGGGCAAATGCTCCGATGCTTGTCCCGATACCTGGGCAGTCATGGGTGATCAGTGGGGGGAGTTACAAGCACCGATCTCCCTGTATAGATTTCAATAAAACAGCTGACAGCTGCTTCTCCTTCTCTCCCTCCCTCGGCTTTCAGCTGCTTTATTGGAATCTATACAGGGAGATCGGTGCTTGTAACTTCTCCTAGGCTGCACCGATCACCCCCGACTGTCCCCATATCCTCCTCCAGTCCCCCCCTGTGTCGTCCTCTGTGCTCCTCCAGGCTCTTCCAGTCCTCCTCCATGCGCTCCGCTCCGGTCCCCCTCCGTGTGCTCTGCTCCGGTCCACTCCGGTCCCCTCTGTGCTCCTATGCCCCATTTGTCCTCGATCTTTCAGCATGCAGAGCAGAGGAAGGAGCCGGTAAATCTGTCATTTACCGGCTCCTTCCTTTTCCGAATGAAAAGAGTCAGCGATCACTGACTCTGAGCATTGTAAACTGTGTTTACGATGCTTCAGTTTATGAATGGACAGGAGCCTCTGTCTCCTGTTCATTCATGTCCAGTGCAGCTGAGGCTGCAGAGAAAGGGACTGGGGAATCTGTGTCCTCAGTCCCTTTCCCGGTCTCAAAAGGGGGATGTCACCAAAGCCCCCAAAATGAATAAAAAGAAAAAAAAAAAAAGAATTATTTAAAAGGTTACACTGTCTATACTGATGGGGGGGGAGTCTGAACTGAGGGGGGTGTCTATACTGATGGGGCGGGGTCTGCACTGAGGGGGGGTGTCTATACTGATGGGGGGAGTCTGAACTGAGGGGGGTGTCTATACTGATGGGGCGGGGTCTGCACTGAGGGGGGTGTCTATACTGATGGGGCGGGGTCTGCACTGAGGGGGGTGTCTATACTGATGGGGCGGGGTCTGCACTGAAGGGGGGTGTCTATACTGATGGGGGGAGTTTGAACTGAGGGGGGTGTCTATACTGATGGGGCGGGGTCTGCACTGAGGGGGGTGTCTATACTGATGGGGCGGGGTCTGCACTGAGGGGGGTGTCTATACTGATGGGGCGGGGTCTGCACTGAGGGGGGTGTCTATACTGATGGGGCGGGGTCTGCACTGAGGGGGGTGTCTATACTGATGGGGCGGGGTCTGCACTTAGGGGGGGTGTCTATACTGATGGGGTGGGGTCTGCACTGAGGGGGGTGACTGCACTGAGGGGGCGATTTGTACTTAGTGGGGGGGTCTATACTGAGAGAGGGGGTCTGTACTGAGCAAGGGGGGGCTATGTACTAAGGGGGATTATAGTTGGTGGAGGGGGGTGACACCAATTTTTTCCGCACCGTGTGACACCAACCCTAGTGACGCCACTGGTAAGGTGTATTAGTCTAGCAGCAGCATTCATAATAGACTGAAGGCTGGACATACATTATACAATTTTCTTGTATGTCTTTCCTTTAAATTTACAAAAAGCATTTAATATGAGGTCACACCTAAACACTTTCAATTTGTATGCAGTCAGGCAGGCCCTTGAACTACATAGTTGAAGGTAACCCTAAAGGAAACTGAATAAGAAAATTCTATAATGTATGGCCAGCTTAACTTGGTAAAAATAGACAATAGCAAAGCCTCCATAGTAGGACAGACTGAGGTCTGAATGAGGAAGCATCTCCTCTCGGGGCCACGGGCCCAACATATTTTATATGTATCAGCCGGGGAGTTGGGGGGAGCACCCCCAGGCCTCAAACCCATCGTTCCCTGAAGGCTTCACACACTACAACCCTTAATATAGATTGTACCTTCTCTGCTGCTGGGTCTCTAATCCTGCTGACTCTGGGGGTTCCCGTAATTCTTCCTCTGTGTCTCCCGTTTCTGCAATAACTAGATGGTCTATCTTGTTATTTTCAGCATCTTGTGTTGATATTTCAGTCTTCTCAACATTTCCATCTCCGTATTCCTCTGAGGAGCTGGAGTCCTCGCTCGACGTGGTTTCATAGCTAAAGGCAACATAGCAGATTAAAAGTCAAAGTACAACTAGAAAAAAAAAAAAAAAATAGGACAAAAAACACACAAACTCCTGTCTTCAGTCTGCATCTGCTGTATATTTTCATTTACGAATTGTGTCGCATTTGCACCAGTTTTGCTGTAAAACTGGTGAAAATGAAAATGTAAAATAAAATAAAGAATTTGATGAAATAAAATGTACAACAAATTAGAAAACTCTATTAATACATGTAAGTATTTTACAATAACAGCTTTCTTTTTATATCATGGCATAATAAACAATATTTATTAAATTATCAAAAAAAAAAAAAAACGTGTTTTATCCCGCGCTCCCTAATCTATCCTAATGGCCCTGGGGCCATCATAAAAAAAAAAAAAAATACAGAATTATGATTTTTTTTTTTACAGAATTCTGAGTTTGAATGTCAGAATTTTGACTTTGAATATCAGAATTATGATTTTTAATCTCAGAATTCTGACTTTTAATCTCAGAATTCTGTAGAATTTTTTTTTTTTTTAAACTTACAATTCTGATTTTCAAAGTCAGAATTCTGATTTTCAAAGTCAGAATTCTGAGTTTCAAAGTCAGAATTCTGAGATTAAAAATCAAAATTCTGACATTCAAAGTCAAAATTCTGACATTCAAACTCAGAATTCTGTAAAAAAAAATCATAATTAAAAATTAAAAAAAAAAAAAAAAAAATTTTTTTTCAAAACCATAATTCTGTTTTTTAATTTTTTTTTTCTCAAAATCATAATTCTGTATTTTGTTTTCCATACTAATCTACTCAATACAAAAAAAAAAACAAATAGGCTGCAAACCACAATAATTGTGTTCCCACAACTGAAAATAAATTTGAAAAATTAAGAAAAGTGTAAATACAGTAAATTGAACAAAGTGTCAAAAAAAAAGTGTAGAAATGGCTGCTCCATTTCTAATATTTATCAAATAAAATCCTTGCGCGTGTCTTTTAGAGGCAATGCGTCCCCTTTAAAATACATTTTTGGCCATGGTGTAGATAATTACATAATGTAAAAGTCTGCCAGTGTCCAGATTAATGTTACATTGTCTCACTAAATGGGTGCGGACATCCTGAATAATTATCTCCAGTGTCCCAAAATGGATCAGTGTCCAGAGCTTCCTCCTTCTTTCAGCTTTCTGATGTTAAAGTGATTGTAAAAGGTTCAATTTATTTTTAAATACAAACATGTTATACTTACTTGCTCTGTGCAATGGTTTTGCACAGAGCAGCCCTGAACCTTCTCTTCTGGGGTTCCCTGCCCATGCTCTCCACTCCTCCCTCTTCTCCTTCTGTTCTGTGTGCATCTATAGACACACGTAGCGTAGCTGGCCCCCCCGTCTTGCAGGCTTTGACTGACAGCAGCAGGGGGAGAAGAGAGGGTGGCGGGAGAAGAGCTGTTGCAGATGAGCCCAGTTTTGGAATGAGATCGGGCTCAGGTGTTTAACCACTTCAGCCCCCCCTTCATGACCGGGCCATGTTTTGCGATACGGCACTGCGTCGCTTTAACTGACAATTGCACGGTCGTGCGACGTTGTACCCAAACAAAATTGACGTCCTTTTTTCCCCACAAATAGAGCTTTCTTTTGGTGGTATTTGATCACCTCTGCGGTTTTTATTTTTTGCGCCATAAACAAAAAAAGAGCGATAATTTTGAAAAAAAAAAAACATTTTTTTACTTTTTTGCTATAATACATATCCAAAAATATATATATATTAAAAGTTAATTTATTCATCAGTTTAGGCCGATATATATTCTACATATTTTTGGTCAAAAAATCCCAATAGGCTTATATTGAATGGCTTGCGCCATTTTCCCTAGATAGATTTTAGGGACTTATTTCTTTTTTTTAACTAGTAATGGCAGCGATCTGCGATTTTTAGTGGGACAGCGACATTGCCGCGACCAAATCTGACCCCAAATGACACTTTTTGGGGACCAGTGACATTTTTACATTGATCAGTGCTATAAAAAAAATACACTGATCAATGTACAAATGACACTGGCAGGGAAGGGGTTAACACTAGGGGGGCGATCAAGGGGTTAAGTGTGTTCCCTGGGTGTGTTCTAACTGTAGGGGGGATGGGCTGCCTAGGGCATGACAGAGATCGCTGCTCCCGATCACTGGGAACAGCAGATCTCTGACATGTCTCCTGTTAGAAGGGGATTCGCCTTGTTTACAGAGGCAGATCCCCGTTCTGCCTCTGTACTAGGCGATCGCCAACGGACAACGGGCCTGCTCAAGCCGCGCGCTTGCAACTGCACCTGCGCTATCCGACGTACAGCTACGGCGATTCGTGCAGGAGAGTCAACCTGCGACAGCGGCTGGTCGGCAAGTATTTAAAGGATAAGTTCACCTTTTGACAAAAAAATAATAAATGCACTTTTTTTTGCAGGTAAAAAAATGTGTATTTATAATTTTTTGTTTTGAGAGCCTGTAAAGCATTGCACCCGCGATTAGCGGATCGCTGATGCCATGCGGGTCTCCTGAAGATCTGTCAGTGTATCTGCTTGCTTGTTTGCTTGTAGCTGATAGACTCCGACAGGAAGAATCAATGAACTAGCACAGCGCTGTGGCAGTTCATTGAGAACTACAAGCGGACAGCCGCTAAGGCTGTGGGGACTTGTAGTTTTCCATTCACAGAACACTGTGAATTTTTTAAATTGTAACAGCTAGCAGGGGGAGAAGATCCCCCACTAGCTGTCAAAGCCGGGGGGAGGAGGGGCCGATCCTTTCATAACACGTTACCCCCTGAATATGGGTGTAGCATGTAATATGTTATGAAAGAAGAACTTATCCTTTAAGGGGGCTGGGGGGGAGAGTATATCTAAAGCCAAGACCTTTGTCAGACTTTCCGCCAACAAATATTTGCTAGCAGGTTCTCAAATTTTCCGCCAAAAAAACTTTGTTGTCGGAATTTCTGATCGTGTGTACACAAGATCGTCGCACAAAAGTTCACACATGCTCGGAATCAAGCAGAAGGAGCCGCATTGGCTATTGAACTTCTTTTCTCGGCTCGGCGTGCGTCTTGTACGTTCCCACATTCGTAATTGTTGGCCAACATTTGTGTGACCGTGTGTATGCAAGACAAGTTGGAGCCAACAACCTTCGAACAAAAATCCACGGTTTTGTTGTCGGAAAGTCCGATCGTGTGTACGAGGCATTACACTTGTGGTCATTGGGAAGAATGACCCCCTTACAGATAACTAAAAAGATCAATGGTGTCAGTGGGAACTTATCTGAGAGGCAGAAATTGCTCATTGCTCAAGGAACCCCTAGCAACCTCTGGAGGAACCCTACGGTTGAGAAACCTTGCTCTAGTCTAAGAGGGGATTTACCAGACTTTTAATTGATTTCCTTTCACTTCCTGTTTTGTCTACTGGACAGAAAGTGAAGCGAAATCTCTTAAATGAGAAGCAGATGATATAAAACAGAGATTGTAATTATTTCCCACTCTATTCCAAATTAAAAATGGCTTTAGATATTCTAAGAGAATCTGCTACTTTGTTGATTCAGGGTAAAGCAACAGGTTCACTTGACAGGCCTTCCCCCCAAACAGATGATACTCACCTCTGTTGAGCTCCCCTGTTGGCTATGTCCACCTGTCGGAGTTCTGGGTCTGATCCCTGTGTAAGCTCCATGTTTGTACGTGTAGTAGCTTACACAGTGCTAATGACCTTTTCTCTTCCCCCATGTACCAAAGGATTGGCTACTCAGGCCTGAACACTGCATCCTGGAGGGTAAAGGTAGGAGGTATATTGTCATACCTGTACGGGGGTGATTCCAAAGGCTCTGAAAGGCAAATGTAGTTGTGGGGGAGCTTGGTAAAAAGGTACCACTGGGTGAGGGTGGCCTGCCAAGAAGGCCTGTCACTTTGCTTTGACAAAGGATCAGATCTGTTTCATAAAATGGATTTTAAGCACTGGGCAGTTTTAATGATATTCACTGGGGGGGTAATGGAGGAGAAGGGTGAAAGCAGGGCCGGGAAAAGGGGTAGGCAGGAGGGGCGGCTGCCCTAGGCACTGTGGTATCATGTCAGATGGGGGAGGGGGGGCACCACAAGGTTGGGGGAGGGGATTTGTGTTGGGAGGGGGAATTTGGGGGGCGGCAGGGGATAAGAATTGTGCTGGGAGGGGAAATTTGGGGAGGTGTGCTAGGAGTGGTGATTTGAGGGGATTTGTGCTAGGAGTAGAACATTTTTGGGGGGGTTGTGCTAGAAAAGGTAAGATGGTGGGTGAAAGGGGATTTGTGCTAGGAGGGGGATTTTTTTTGGGAGGGGGAAGGATTTGTGCTAGCAGGGATGACTGGGTTTTTGTGCTAGGAGGGGAACTTTGGGAGGGATTTGCGCTAGGATGGGGGATTGTGGAGAATTTGTGCTGGGAGGGGCATTTGGAGTGGGGGGAGAGGATATGTGCTCACAGGGGAATTTTGAGGGGTAGAGGATTAGTACTAGGAGGGGGGGCATTTTTTCAGGGGGCGGGGTGGATTTGTGCTGGGGCCATATGGGAAATGAGAGGATTTGAACTGGGGGGGGCAAAGATTCATGCTGGGAAGGGGATTTCAGAAGGGGGCGGACTTGTATGGGGGGGCATTTATGCTTAGGGGGTAAGCATGTAGATTGGTGCTCAATTTCTTTTTTTGGGGGGGGGACTTTTGCTGACACATAATGCTCATACATCTTTGGGTGGGGGGGGGGAATTTGGCATGTTTGCCCGCGACAATGTCACCTAGATCAGTGGTTCTCAACCTCAGTCCTCAAGTACCCCCCCAACAGGCCTTGTTTTGGAAATTTCTCTTAGATGAAATAGCTGTGCAAAATACCAAGCCATTTACTCTGATTTAAAGCACCTATGCAAGATAAAGGAAAACCTGCAAACATGGCCTGTCAGGGGTACTTGAGGTCTGAGGTTGGGAACTACTGCTCTAGGTGACCTTGTCTCGGCAATAGGTGGAAAGAGTTGGGATCAGGCCACACAGGTTTTGTATGGGAAGCATTTGCAGGCCCCAATTCCAAGGAAAATCTCCATGTTAGAAGACCTGGGCCTAACAATGCCGCCGGCCTGTGAAGTAGACATCATTAAATACTATGGCTCAACTTGTTGCAGATGCATTCACAAAAACGCGTTCAAATGTTTCAGATAGAATACCAACTAGAGTCCCAGAATCCATAATGCCCACCATTTATCATGATTAGTTAAACGTACAGAACACAGCAAGACTTCAGGATTTAATTAGATCAGGAGGGCCAGCTCATTAGTAGAACGTTCTGGACAATATCTCCAAGTCCTTCGAGCTGGAAGTTATAAATCACATCACCAGAAAAGCTAGCTGGTTAAAAAACAAAACAAAGAAAAAAAAACTAATCTTTGTAGAATTATAAACCATGCCTGTATGTAACACAAAAATCATGCCTATATGTGGGTACGTTTTGTGAAGAACTCCAGCTTTAACTACTTCTCCCTGAAGACTATTTCCGCGCTGGATCATGTTTTCTATGCTAGATTGTTTATTTTTTCAAGTTTAAAGAATCATAAAAAGTAAACCCCCTTTTCCAGCCTTCTTTAACCACTTGCGGACCGCCCCGCATACTTTTACTGCGGCAGGCCGCACCGCTCTGCGCTGGATCGTGTACCTAGTACGTGATCTGGCACTTCCAGGTAGGGGATGCGCACGCCGCCAGGGCTCTGCTGTGATTAGACAGCAGATGGATGTCCAATGGATATTCGCCGGCACCGGCTGATCGTCTAGGTCAGGGGTCTCCAAACTGCAGACCGAGGGCCAGATGTGGCCCTTTGCTAGCCTTTATCCGGCCCTTGGGGCACCATTCCTCCCACTGACACCAACAAGGGGGGCACTATTTCTTTCACTGATACCAATGATGGGATACTATTCCTCTTACTAATAGGGGCACTACTACTCCTCCTACTGACCACCAACCCTTGAGGCCATATTTATTCTCACCGATGCTGGGCTCAGGACATTTTCTGCCCCCTCACTGGCCACAATCCAGCCCTCTTAAAGTCTGAAGGACCATAAACTGGTTTGAAAAGTTTGGGGACCCCTGGTCTAGATGATACATAGAACGGAGCTCTGCGTATGTAAACTAGGCAGAGCTCTGTTCTGTCAGTGGGGAAGCCATGGATTTTCTTCTTGTTTATAACGCAAAAAATAAAAACCGCAGAGGTGATCAAATACCACCAAAAGAAAGCTCTATTTGTGGGGAAAAAAAAAAAGGACGTCAATTTTGTTTGGGCACAACGTCGCACGACTGCGCAATTGTCAGTTAAAGCGACGCAGTGCCGTATAGCAAAAAATGGCCTGGTCAGGAAGTTGGTAAATCTGTGGTTAATGTCCCTGTAGTAAAAAAAAAAAAATGTGTGCGGCATGAAGTAGCAGAGATTTGTAAACAGCGCCCGCCTGGTCTAGTCATCTTCTCAGGAAACTTTCAATTTCTCTACTTTGCTTAGCCCTAGTATATGCAATCAATGGAAACAAAGTTTTACTGAGAGTCTCCGATCTGATGCTTACCCACCATTGACCCCAACAAACTGGAGATTCTTCTTAGCTCGAGCTTCTGCACTTGAACTCGAGCGTCCGCTATTAGTCTTCTTCTTCATAATTGACTTCAGGCTGTTTATGGGGGACGTTTCTGTACAAAAAAAAAAGTCATAGAAAATTCATTAGGACATAATTAAACTTAATGACTTAGTGATGGATATCTTAAAATGGGCAAACTCGTGATGGCCATTAACAAATTTGTCATTGGGCTTTTCTTAAATTCAATCCTGGTTAAGCAGAAAAAAAAAAAGCAGTTGATTTTGCTGCATCTATTGTGACTTTCTTCCCTAAAAGGAAGTTGCTGGCAAGCTGCGTCTCGGCACAGCTGGGGATGACATTTGTCAGAATACACATAACACAAGAGGACGCAGGATGCCGCAGGCAAATTTCCCGTCTTCTAGGTGGGTGTACAAATGTTCTGTCATTTTCATGACAAGTGGAGATAATCTAATTGTTGGGCACAATACAAGTAGGGCAACTGCAATAAAAAAAAAAAAAAAAAAAAGGAAAAATAAAAATTTAACAAGACAGTAGCTCCAATATTGGGTCAAAGTTCCCAACCCATAGCATAAGGGGCCCAGGTAACCACTGTATATGATGGGCTCTAAAAAACAAAAAATTAACTGGGAAGGTCTTAGCAGGTTCGGGCAATTGTAGAGGCCATAGACCTTTGGGTTTGAAGACTTGTGCTGCTTTATGCCTCGTACACACGTTCCGAATATCGTACGACCGTTCTCGCTTAATAGTCGCAAGTAGAAATTGAATAGCTAAATAAATCACGAAAATTCTCGTACGACGGACATTAAAAAAAAAAAATCGGAAGTGATGTCATGTGTTGTAATGTATTTGTATTGTATTTTCGGACGACAACTATACTGACTAAGCGAAAATCGTACGATCTGGAATTGCACGAGGAAAATTTTCATGTATGTCCGATCGAATAATATCGGATGGACGGTCATGATCGGCTGTCGAAAGTATCGTATGATCCTTCCTCGGACGACTATTTTCGTACGATATTCTGATCGTGTGTACGGGCCATTAACCACTTATGAGCTGCATGCCGATATACGTCCTAAATTTGAAGGGGAATATCGTTGTTATGGCAGCAGCTAGCTGCCATAACCCCGGTATCCTCTTCTTCGGCCGGCGGTCCGCTTTCCGATAATAGTGGTCTCTGTGGCGGATTCACTGCAAGATCACTTTTATCGGCGGCGGGAGAGGGGGCCCCCCTCCCGCCGCGCTCCGGTGCCCTCCGACGCTTACCGGAGCCACAGGCAGCGGCGGAGACAATCGGATCCTTCTCCTTTCTGGGTATGGAGACGAGTGAGGGGAAGATAGCCCCACCCGTCTCCATACCATAGCTCTTAAAGGGCCATTTTTTGTTTTGATTTTTTTTAAATGACAAAATTTTATTATATATATATTTTTTTTTATTGCATTTTAGTGTAAATATGAGATCTGAGGTCTTTTTGACCCCAGATCTCATATTTAAGGTCCTGTCATGCTTTTTTTCTATTACAAGGGATGTTTACATTCCTTGTAATAGAAATAAAAGTGACACATTTTTTTTTAAAAAAAAGAACAGTGTAAATAAAAAATAAAAAAGGTAAAATAAATAGGAAAAAATTTTTTTTTTTTTTTAAGCGCGCCCCGTCCCGCTGAGCTTGTGTGCAGAAGCGAACGCATACGTGAGTAGCGCCCGCATATGAAAACGGTGTTCAAACCACACATGTGAGGTATCGCCGCAATCGGTAGAGCGAGTGCAATAATTCTAGCCCTAGACCTTCTCTGTAACTCAAAACATGCAACCTGTATAATTTTTTAAATGTCGCCTATGGAGATTTTTAAGGGTAAAAGTTTGTCGCCATTCCACAAGCAGGGCACAATTTTGGAGCGTGACATGTTGGATATCAATTTATTTGGCACAACATTTTCACAGTATAAAAAAAAAAAATTGGGCTAACTTTACTGTTGTCTTATTTTTTAATTCAAAAAAGTATTTTTTCCCAAAAACAGTGCGCTTGTAGGACCGCTGCGCAAATGCGGTGTGACAGAAAGTATTGCAACAACCGCCATTTTATTCTCTAGGGTGTTAGAAAAAAAATGTATAATGTTTGGGGGTTCTAAGTAATTTTCTAGCAAAAAAAAAAAAAACAGTTAACTGGTAAACAACAAATCTCAAAAAGAGGCTCGGTCCTTAAGTGGTTAATGCTAAACAGGCTAAATACTAGATAAGAGTGCACAGCTTTAATAAAGGTGTGCATCCTCTGTGTATCCGCAGCAAAGACTGACGCAAGAAGGGGGAATGAAGGGATCAAAATTATGCCTATGAATTCAGACATTGTGGCAAAAATAAAATTCTCCCTAGATAAACAGGAGGAAGGCAGTGCAGCCGAAGGACCAGCAGAGTGCCCAAAGAAAGGTTTGGATTCAGAGTGGAGGCAACTGTCCGAACAGAGAGTACTAATGTCTTCTGGGAGAGACTACCAGTCCACCCACCCCCCCCCCAGAGCCATGTGTTGAGTCTGAGCTAGTGGGGCCATCTGACCCCTTATCATTTACCAAGTGCTTTGCAAAAAGTATCCCCAGATACCTAGAGGCCAGCCCCACATTTTTATTCTGGCAGGGTCTAGGAATGGTCCTCCAAGGGTCAGCCGAGGAGTCAACTGTCCAGAAGCTGCAAAAGTATCCACAGTGGCTATGGAGCACCCAGGAATCTTGACAGAAAAATAATTTAAACAAAGAACGTCCACATAAAAGATCTTCTTCCTCTAAAAGAGCTGTAATGGAGGACAATTGTACTGGGTGGGGGGGGGGGGTTGCATATACTAAAATCTTTGTAAATTCTTTATTTTTTTTTTACACAAGTAACAAAGAATAGCATGGCCGTATAAAGTAAAGTGTAGAAACTTACAGAAGGTTAACAAGTGCATTAAAGTAAGATGCACAATACAGCAGATATATGTAGATCATCTGGCGAGGAGTACGCCATTGAAATGATAAGTCATAGAAGCTTTGTCGAGGTTACGGGAGTCAGAACTTACTTGAAAGCAGCCTTTCTCGAACCTTTTCAACACAGAAGAACCCCTGAAATAACTTTTTGGTCTCTAGGAACCCCCGCTAAAAATTACTATATCTACAACCTCATGATACATTAGTGTGATGGTCAGTGGGAAGAATGCTCCTTACACTTGTGGTCATTGGGAAGAATTACCCCCTTACAGATAGTTAAAAAGATGAATGGTGTCAAAAGGAAATAATCTAAGAGGCAGAAACTGCTCAAGGAACCCCTAGCAACCTCTGGAAGAACCCTAGGGTTCCATGAAACCCTGGTGGAGAAACCATACTCTAAAGTATGGTGAGACTTCAATGGAATGTCGAGCTGAAGGTTCTATCCTGCCCTGGCTAGGTAGGAGAGATTGCTGACATTGTGGACCAAAACGCTGGTGGATCTCTAATGCCTCGTTTCCACTGAGCGGATCGGTTCGGTTCGGTACGGTACGCTATTTTGGGTGTTTCCATTATGAAAGCGGCCCATACAACCGAACCGAACCGTTCCATTCAGGGTCCTGCTTCAGATGTGGGGCCATAGAAAATGGAACGGTTCGGTTAGGGCAGAGCTACGATACATTACACTGATTGGTGGACGTGTGACGCCAAGACGGCATTTTTTCTAAACCCACGTATGGCCTCTGTCGGTCCGACTTGCAGTGGAAACGCTCGCCTGAATAGGCCGGACCATTCTAGGCCTTCCAAACCGATCCGACCCGAACCGATCCGCTCGGTGGAAACGAGGCATAAGGGTACTAGGCAGGATATTCTGAAAATGCTAAGCCTAATGAAAATCTCACAGAGAGTTGGACCAAGCTCAATATGCCAAAGATATAAAACAGGTCGTGTTTTACATTTTTCATTTACTATACACATCGAAGTATGCAAAGATTGTTGTGTTCAATTCTTTTATATAGAAGGTCTGTTGGCATTTTGGCCATTTTTAATAATGGATATGTGTGTATAGGAAGCATGCGACCTCTATACCTAATTGTTATTTGTATGAGTATATTTGTTATATGGTGCAATAATTCATTTTGGCCCAGTCAGGTTGTGCAGTCATACAAGAAGGCCAGCTTCAGTTCAACTGCCCTTCGGTCACAATGTAATCTATAGCCCAAATTCTTACACTAATGTTGGTTTTAAACACACAGGCATGCCTGGCTTATCTGCTCACGTCTGTAACAAAACTCCCCAAAATGTGGGACTGCCAGGAAGGAAATATTTAACAAACAACGCTGGCCGCTGGCCTGTCAGGTAGGATTTATGGGGCAAGATTAGCTGAAACTCTGTCTGGGACAAGTTCACAAAAATTTATAGTTTTGTATGTAATGATGATAGAAACAGGATAACCATGGAAAAAAAGTCACAATTCTCCTTCGTAAATTCCATGAACACATGGCCATAGGATTGGTTTGTTAAAAGGGATTTCAGACATTAAAAAGGAAAATGTGTTTAAAAATGCACTTCTGTCAAATGGTAAAATGTACCATGGAAATACATACAATGGGCAGGAGGTTTTTGTTTCCCGTTCTATGATTGAATGAGTACACTAAACGGGCCATCTTTTAACATCCTCTGGTAACCTGGTTTCCTGCGCACATCTAATCCTAAATCCAGAACTCTGTAGGCCCTTCCCCAAAGGGATGTCTCTGAAAAGCCAAAATTACTATAAACATTCTCAATCTCCCATCCATATTAATTATGCCGGCATCAGATTCAGTCCTGAAGTAACAATCAGATGTACTTCCTAGACCAGCCTTTTTCAACCAGAATTCTGTGGAATCTTAGAGTTCCTCTAGATGTTGCTAGGGGTTTCTTCAGCATTGACAGTTAGACCTCCTGGTTAATGCTTGCATAGTTAGACAGTAGATGTCATTCAGCAGTGCAAGTGGCGTGTGACCGGTGAAACCTCTCCTCTCAAAGTAGCCACTGACCCCCATGTTCTTTCTCATTGTCTTTAAGGGTGGCATTCTTCCTACTCACCACCAATGTAAAGTGACCCTTCTTCATTGACTACAAATGTAAGGTTATTCTTCTCCATGGATCATCAATGCAAGGTTTTTCATCTCTACTGTCATCAATGTAAGGTGATCCTTCATCACTGACCACCAATGTAAGGGGTGTCATTACACTGACTGCCGATATAAGAGGGCACCGATCACTATTGTCGAGAAATGCTACACTATTGCATTTTTTTCTGGCCACCATTATTATTTTTTAATCAATTTTAATACCATGATTATTATTGAGAATAGATTTGATCCACAGAGCAGGGGTGTTAAGTGATCTGCTTTGGGTGTAAAATACTTTAGGTATATCACATTCTTTATGCTTTTATTCATCTAAAATATACTGATCACACTAATGTACCATGTGCTGGAGCTGCAATACAATATAGCAGAGGTTCCCCGAAACCAAAAACCTGTTTTAGGGGGTCCCTCCAGGGTAAAGAAAAAAGTTCAGAAAAGCTGCTCCAGAGTCTTCCTTATTTGATTGCAAGAGAGAATTAAAATATAATAATATCATAATTTTTATTTAATTTTGCAAATTTGTATTGTTTCTCAGGATTAATTATCGCCTGCAGTCACAGAAGGATATCGATTGACCCTCACAGCTTTAGTGGTATAATAGGTAAAATATTATATTATACAGTAGCTCTTCTATTTAGACAAAAATCAGCTTTAGCAACTGAGTTATACCTTTACCCTGTACTCATAGAAGTACCTTCCTATACTGGAATATACTGTATCTGCTCTGAGTTGTATTCACTGTTTAAGAAGCGTAAGCTAATGCAGAGTACATGCTCTACAAAATATTATGAGGAACATACTTGCCTGGACACTAAAGCCGCGTACACACGAGCGGAATGTCCGACAGAAAAAGTCCGACGGAAGCTTTTCATCGTCTATTCCGATCATGTGTAGGCCTCATCGGACTTCTTTTTTAAAATTCTGACGGACCTAGAAATGGAACATGTTCTAAATATTTCCGACGGAACCAATTTCTATCGGGAAAACCGATCGTCTGTATGCTGTTCCAAAGGACAAAAAATGACGCATGCTGTGAAGCAAGTACGAGACGGAAGCTATTGGCTACTGGCTATTGAACTTCCTTTTTCCAGTTCCGTCGTGCGTGTTGTACGTCACCGCGTTCTGGACGGTCGGACTTTTGGGTTGACCGTGTGTAGGCAAGACCGCTGAGTAACCTTCGGAGTTAATAAAGTAAGAGGAAGGATACAAACTCAAAAGGTATTTTTGACGTCCACATGTTAGAAAAAGGTAAGTTCCTTAAAGCGGAGTTCCACACAAAAATGGAACTTCCGCTTTTCGGAACCCCCCCCCCCCTCCGGTGTCACATTTGGCACCTTTCAGGGGAGAGGAGGGTGCAGATACCTGTCTAAGACAGGTATTTGCACCCACTTCCGGCATAGACTCCCATGGGAGTCTATGCCTCTTCCTGTCCCTCCGCGCTGTCTCCTGGGAAACACACAGCTCCCAGGAGATAGCGGGGACCAGTTACGATGCGCAGCGCGACTCGCGCATGCGCAGCAGGGAACCGGGAAGTGAAGCCGCATCGCTTCACTTCCTGATTCCCCCAACTAGGATGGCGGCGGCAGCTGCCGAGAACCGAGCGGGTTCACTGCGTCGCCTGCCGACATCGCTGGACCCTGGGACAGGTAAGTGGCCATTTATTAAAAGTCAGCAGCTGCAGTATTTGTAGCTGCTGGCTTTTAATATTTTTTTTTTTTTGGGCGGTTTAGGTGGACCCCCGCTTTAAAAAAGATACCACGGAACCTCTTACTCACTTTTTGTACTCCAAAAAGAAAGTAGAACCATACATGCAAACACAGGTCTAATGATATGGACTGATGGTGCAGGACCCTGCCAGTGTGGAAATGTAGAAGAAAATGACAGAGGATTCGCAATAAGGCTTAAAGTGGATGTAAACCTACACATATATCCAGTGAAGTGTACAGCCCCAGATGATACACAGGGATGAAACAAATCTCCCTATATAAGTTTTACATCCATATCTGCTGTCTTCTGCTTTCTATTCCCTTGCAAAAGTGCAGAACGTGTTAAAAATCTTTCTTCATCTGCCAGCGGTACATAGGGAAGGGTGGAGAGACTGCACTCACACTGTGAGAGCTGAGAGCTGATTGGAGGAAATGGACCCCCCCTTACATAGGCAGAGGAACGAAGGAACAGGCAGAGCTGTATTCTGAATAGACAAGCTCAGTGCTTATCTCCCTCTAAGCTCCCTCCCCAACACGAATTCTGAGCTCATGTTAGGGCTGGGAGATTTTCTTTAAAAAAAAAATCTTCGATTCTCTTAAAAAAAAACTCAATTCACGATTCGAATCGAGTTTTTTTTTTTTGTAAACCGCGCCGGTCGTGAGGCGCTGCGGGCATGAGCTTTTAGGCGAGGCCGCAGCTTCGGCCTAGTCCGCGGCGTCCGGCCTCGCGGACTAGGCCGAAGCCGCGGCCTCACCTAAAAACTCCTTGCCTGCAGCTCTTCAGGCCCGGCGCGGTGTCCGCGCCGGTCCGGAGGCGCTGCGGGCATGAGTTTTTAGGCGAGGCCGCGGCTTCGGCCTAGTCCGCGACGTCCGGCCGTAGCCGCGGACTAGGCCGAAGCCGCGGCCTCGCCTAAAAACTCATGCCCGCAGCGCCTCGGGACCGGCGCGGTGAAAAAAAAAAATCCAAAAAAATCGATTTGCTTAAATTTTGAATCGATTTGACCTCTCAACTCGATTCAAGATTTAAATCGATTTTTTTCCCAGCCCTAGCTCATGTTTCTTAAAACTTGTCAGAAGTGACTCATGCTGATAACAGAGGAACAAAGCACCAGAGAGAAGCGACACTTATGCCCCGTACACACGGTCGGACTTTGTTCGGACATTCCGACAACAAAATCCTAGGATTTTTTCCGACGGATGTTGGCTCAAACTTGTCTTGCATACACACGGTCACACAAAGTTGTCGGAAAATCCGATTGTTCTAAACGCGGTGACGTAAAACATGTACGCTGGGACTATAAACGGGGCAGAGGCCAATAGCTTTCATCTCTTTATTTATTCTGAGCATGCGTGGCACTTTGTCCGTCGGATTTGTGTACACACGATCGGAATTTCCGACAACGGATTTTGTTGTCGGAAAATTTTATCTCCTGCTCTCCAACTTTGTGTGTCGGAAAATCCGATGGAAAATGTCCGATGGAGCCCACACACAGTCGGAATTTCCGACAACACGCTCCGATCGGACATTTTCCATCGGAAAATCCGACCGTGTGTACGGGGCATTAGAGCTTTGGAGAGAGACAAGTAAACAGTACAGATAGTGGTGCTTAGTTCAGATTTAATGAATGGGGTTTACAACCACTTTAATGCAAAGTTCCAGACTTATCGTTTCTGAGCGGAGAAAGTTGTGTTTTTAGTTTTCTCCGGATTCTGTAGTCCCTGGTTTTATGCTCTATAAAACCATCAAAACCTAATCAATTCTTTGTGAAGCGAAGTGAAGGATGGTGGTCACCAGTACTAGTGTCCCCATTGGAAGACTTCCTCGCTATTCCTGTTCTGGTGACAACCCAAAATTTGGGATTTTGTTTTTCACTTTTACACTTGGTGATGACAGTATACAGGACAAATAGAAATAGTCAATTCTCCTGAGGCTGGGTTCACACTAGTGCGAATTGGATGCGGGCTCCAATTTGCACAGGAGATTGTGACCGGCTCTCCATGGAGCCGGTTCACATATCTCCGCAGCGGCTACGTTGCGATTTGCACAGCAGCCCTGTGTGTCTTTTGGTCCGTTTCAGGTCCGAATTCAGCCAAAAGTTCGGGCTGAAATCGGACCTGAAACCGTGAATGGGGATGCACCGGACTCCTGCTGTGAGCTGCTGCGTGCTCACATGTGAACCGAGCCTAAAGGGGGCACAGACAGTGATACCTGACAAGGGTTATAATCCATCTAAATTCTATTCAAAACTTTAAAAAAATTGCCTTAGGCTACACTTTAAGGATCTTAAGTGAGAATAAAAAACATGGGTACAATTCTTTAGTCTAATTGGCCAAGCAGGATAAAGGGCATTTTGACAATTGTGGGTGTGTTACAGATCCTTCTGTATACCTAGAACATGGGTGCTCAACCTGCAGCCCTCCAGCTGCTGCAGAACTACAAGCCCCATGAGGCATTGCAAAGTTGATAGTTACAAGCTTGACTCCCAAAGGATGAGGCATGATGTGAATTGTAGTTCTGAAACATCTGGGAGGGCCACAGGTTGAGCACCCATGACCTAAAAGGAATGGTTGAAAGTAAAGGATAATTTACTCAAAATAGAAATAGTGTATTGCTGTTTAAAGATAATTTTAAAAATGTAGTGGACTCTTGCTTACCCCCTAGTTGGCTTTCGGCCTTCTCAGGCTCTCTTGCTGGTCCTGGTTGAGCAGAATACACAGATGACAAAAGATTAAGAGAATTGACCAGCTGATTCTGGATGGAACTGAGTTTGGAAGCAGGCTGTTTAATGGCACTAGCCAGGTCTGGATATCCGTGTTCCAGACACGTCCATTGCTCCTGCAGAAGATCCTGTATCCGTTTTACATACTGTCCAATAGAAGCATCTGTGGGAGGTGGACGGTCAGCCGAGCAATGTTTATTATCAACCAGAACTTCATAACCACAGGCTTTGCTGTCACAAATTTGAAGCAGATGGGTTTGGGAGTCCACCATCTCATGCACCGTTTCACTTTCCATGGCACCAGTCTTTGTATCTTTCTCTGTTTTCATATCACATCCCGTAACCTGCTGGACCATAGCTACCTTTATACCAGTCAATGGACCTAATCTTTCACCAGCATGTTCATGCACTTCGTTGCCATTGTTTCTTTCATCTGGAGGTTGATCCAGATCTGCTGGAAGTACACCACATCCCACTGACTGAGTTGCAACTGAGATGTTGGCAAATGTGTTTTTGTCTAAACTTTCCTTCTTGGCCTTGGTTTCGATCTCCTCCGTGTTCACTGCTGCATCTTTGCACTGTCTGTCTATGTATTGTCTTCTGGCTTCTTCCATTGTTTCCATCGTTCTTGTCAGGTCTGCAATATACACATCCTTTGCCTTCAATTCATTGCTCTGTTTCTCCACCAGCACCCTGAGATTCTGTACCTCTCTGCTACGGTCATCCAGTTGTTCAGTCAATTCTGCAATTTGCTGATTAACACCTGAATACAGAGAGTTATTTAAATTGTTGATGCTTGACTGATCGTGGGCTTCATGTACTCCATTTTCAATGTCCTCAACTTTGGCCTTGCTTTCACAAATAGTCAGTTGTGCAGCCTCCTGCTCCTTTCTGCTATTAACAATTTGGGAAAGAGATTCAACTTGAGAATTTAATTTACTGTTTTCTTCCTCAAGTGCAGATATAGTTTGTTTTAATTCCGGAATGTTTTTCAACTGTTCTTCAAGGTCTTTTATTCTTTTGAATGCAGCCACAATCTGCTCACCAGAATGTTGGGAGCGTGTGGGATCTTTCATAAACTCCAGCCTGCTTTCGCTGAAGCGGTTTGTAGACTCTGGCAGTTTTACGTACTGGCTTTGGTCTGAAGAAGTTGTGCTTTGCGATAGGCTGGCTGGAAGGCTAGAAGCTCTTGCAAATTGGGGCCGATCTCTGCAGCTGCTAAAATCTTCAGGGGCCAACTCTCCCGAGGGTTTGTGAGCGTCGTAGATATTATCCTTCCTTCTATAATTTAGCTCGTGCACATATCTCAGACGTAAAGCAGACTCACTTCCCGAAAACATTTCGTTACCCTTGGCTCCTGCTCTAAAGCTACTGGGGCTCCAGGTGTTACTGGAGGCTGCAGAGTAACTCTGAGAGCCATTGTCCGGAACACTAAAGTTTCGAGGAAGAGTGCTAAACTTAGACTGTTTGGCTCTTCTGTGGATGTGTATTCTTTTGATGGTATTACCCCTTTCAATATCATGCACATACTTTAGGAAGTCAAGGTCCAGGTGAAAGCCATAAGGGGTCTCCACAGAATAGGACATGCGATTTTCTTTCTGCTCTGTCTTTGATGAACCATTTTCTCCTAATGTGGAAAAAGACAGAAAAAAAGAACATGAATTAACAAAATATTAAAATGGATTAAACCTTATTAACCTACCAGCATAGGATTAAAGACTACAGCACAACGAGAAGGCCGATAGGAACATAAGAAGAATATACAACTACATGCAGATAAAGCAAGAGTGCCAATTCTATTACCATTTTACGGTGTTGTAGTTTGTAGACTTGCAATTTACTTTTTGAAATAGATCCTGCAGTATGTATAGTTAAAAAAAAAATATTGCAACATCCTGTTCTCTAACACGGTTATCAGCCCAGAGACTCGGTACTGGGTATAACAGGTAGTGCGAGCCCAGCAGGCAGGTTCTACCTGACAACTTCAACAGAACTATAGGTTAGGGATAAATTATACGGGCAAATTTACCTGGTCACCATTCTTTCTACCTTTGTCTCTCTCCTTCTCTTTAACCAGTTCTTGGGGCACCTTTCCTCCCTCCGACACAAACAATGGGCCACAGTTTCTCCCACTGATACCATTGATGGGGCACTTTTCTTCTCAATAACACTAATGAGGATGGGACATTATTCCTTCCATGAATACCAATGATGAGGCACTATTCCTCCCACTGACACCAACAATAGAACACTATTCCTCTCACCTCCACCAACACAAATAATGGGGCAAAATTCCCTCCACTGATACTATTGATAGGGTAACAATGTTCCCATTGACACCAGTGATGAGGCACCATTCCTTCCACTGATGCTAGAGATGCACCGAAACATATTGTGTGAAAATGGTGTTATTGGCATTTTGCCGATAAGAGAAAAAGGTGCTGATAATGGCGCTGAAAAAGCACATGATTTTGCTGCGATTTTACCGAGATTTTACTGTACTTATGGTTTGTTTTTCATAGGTCATGTGACTAAAAAAAAAACGCATCAAAAACGTAAAAAGGGTTAATGCTTTTCAATGCATTTTAACGTGGAGGTGTGTTTTTGGTGCGTTTTTTTTTAACTGACAAAAAATGCAGCAAGCAAGATTTTTAACACCACAACAGAAGTGAAGCAGAGCAGTTTGAGGACATACTGTACATAGAATTTAAAGGGATACATTTTTCTTGAGCTTTTCTTGCGCTAAAAGGTGGCAATAATGGTCGACCATAAATTCATATTCATTAGATTTCATGATATTAATTAAAAAGTCGAATATAATAAATAAATATATATATATAATATATATTAATAAATAAATAAATATATATATAATATATATTAATAAATAAATAAATATATATATATATATATATATATATATATATATATATATATTTATTTATTTATTTATTAATATATATTATATATTTATTTATTTATTTATTTTTTTTTTTACTTTTGGTGCCGACACCCAAAATACAGGATGCACTTGGTCGAAAACCGAAACCAAAAATGACAGTTTAATTTTTTTTTTTAAAACTGTCATTTTTGGTTTTGATTTTCGGCCAAGTGCATCCTGCATTTTGGGTTTCGGCACCAAAATTTCCGTTCGGTGCACTTCTAACTTACAAAAATTATGGGGCACTATTTCTGCCACTGACACCAGCCCTTGGGCATTATTCATTCCACCAATGCCAATGATAAGGCACTATTCCTTCCATTGACATCAATGATGGAGCATTATTCCTCCTTCCACTGACCACGGGCACCAGATCAGTGTTTTTTTTACTACCAATGACCATCAACCCTGGCCCTGGGGCATTTTATATTCCCATGGACCACTGACCAAAGTGCCTGGGGCATTGTTTGCTCCTACTGACACCAGGGTACTTTCTATTGCCACTGGCCAAAGTCTGCATCCACCCCCCCCAAAAGGTGGAAGCCCCCTTAACCCTTGCTGTGAAATGGGGATGCACAGCAGGCAACAGTCTACATTTTACCACATTGTAAACACTGACTTCTAGCCAATGAAATATGTGACACCAGTGTTTTAAACATGCTATGCACAGAAGTTACAAGTAATTCCTATTTCTGAAAGAAAACATTTTAGCAATACGTGTTGGCTCATTTGCCAACTCTTTTGAGTGCAGTTAAGTGAGATAGTACATTACATAAGCAATTTCTTTAACAAACTTTTAGAAATCAAAGCAGTGTGGACCAGTAAATGCTTTACTGCAGAAGAATTAGATAAATAGATTTAATAAGAGGCTGAAGAACAGAATGCACATAATTCAGCGCTTTCACATTACTGCCGTTGACTATCTGATTGGCTGACACTAATTGCACTTCGTTAGCATCCCTTGAGAGCCGGTTCTTAAAGGGAATTTCTTTCCAAGAAAAAAAAAGCGTTTCAACGCTTTTCTAATTAAAGTAATACATTTCCGCAGAGTCTTTCACAGCTTGGACTGCAGTTAAAACATCAAGTCCATTGTATTAAAATACATGTATTTTATCCAGAGCTGCGATCGGAGTTCCTGAATCTGTTACAGCTTTTTTTTTTGCTATAGAAGTAGAAAACTGCTGATTACTCAGGAAGCAAATGTGATTTATCCACTGACTGCTGGTCCGAGGCCGGTTCTGGAGATCTATGCTCTGAGATACCAACTCTGGCTGGTCATTTGTGATTCCCTAAAAGTTTTTGGATTTAGATACGGACATTTTTTGCTTGTGATTACCCATTTTTGCTAGTATAATGGCATCTACTCTCCTTGTCCTGACAGTTGTCATTATATGACAGTATCATGTTTGCATGACTGCAGCTAGTTGCTGGCGCCCCTGCATTAATCTGTGTCTATATCAGGGTCTTGTAAGTATAGTGGAGGCTATGTTAGCCCATAAATCGGACATATGTTGTCTATGTCCAGCACTTTATGTGAGTTTGGAAGTCATTTTGTTTAGTCTGTTCCTGTAGCCTGGTCCCCGTATATCCCCTGTGATCGCACAAGAGCCTCCCCTCCATATATTTGTGGACTTGCCTGGTGACCTTCTTGATGTCTCTCTGGGTGAGTTTGATGGGGGGAAAGGACAGAGTGAACCATGATATGTATACATTATATGCATTGTAAATGGATGAATAATTATTGATTATATATATATATATGTGTATGATCTTATCCTTAATAAAGCTTTAAGAGAATTGGTGAACCTTTAGAAACCCCCTGAAGAAGCCAATGTTGGCGAAACATGTTTGGATACAACATCAAGTATTAATCACCTTCTATATATGGATACCAGTGACTCAATGGAGTTTAGTGTCTCAGATTTTTTATTGAACCCAATATATGTTGCTATGTTATTTTTTTTTTGTTCCAATAGTTTTTATTACTTTTTCAAAACAGCATACAGAACATTATGCCCAGGTATTCATCAGAAAAATTGTTGAAACAGGGATGCAATATACATAGTACTTGGTAGCTCTTATGATATAAGTAATAACAAAACCCATTAAGAAGGGTTATATTATGGCCTAAGAGGATTCCTTGTCTCCTGATAGCATCCCTTAAAACCGAAAAGTCCCCCCTCCCCCACCCCATAATTATGGTGTGGCCGAACCATTGTCTAAAAAAATGATGGAGCAGAAAAACCAAAAACATAAACACACAAAAAAAAAAAAGGAGAAAAAAAAGAGAGAAATTAGAAATTAGGTAGAGTAGAACAGAGTGGAATGGGTCCCCCGGGTCCCGGCCTCTCAGCACAAACGACCCAGATTTCAAGGAGCTTGAAGATAAGCAATCCAGGGCTTCCAGACTTTCTCAAACCTAGCTTGCCTATCTTGTCTTATACTGACCAGTTTTTCGTTGATCATGATCCAGGACACCTTGTGTTTTACCAAGGTAACATTAATTACAGGCGTTTTCCATGCACGGGCTATGGTTATTTTAGCCGCTAGGAGAATAAAAAATATGAGAGATCGTAGATGCCTGGGGATCTCCCCCGATAAGTCAGTGAACAACCCTGTTTTGGCCTCTCTGGGTATATTTTGTCCTGTCACTGAGTAGATCAGGTTGAATATTCTGATCCAAAAAAGTCGGACCTTCGGGCAAGACCACGAGACATGATACATATCTCCTTCCTGTCCGCACCCCTTGTTGCAATGTTATTTTATGAATAAACTTTCTATTTCTATATTAAATGTATTCTTCTCAATTTTGGGCATCGTTGTAATCCCAATCATCCTGTTGCTGCTACTTTCTATTCACTAGGGATGAGGTACCGGATATCTTAGTGTAAATCAATCTATCGCTTGAGATTTATATATTGTTTCAATCTGCTCTGTGATGCTGGTTTTGCTTTACACTAGACAGGTTCTCTTTATAGAGGAGGTAGCCCCTTAGTGCAAGTCATGTGACTGGTAGATGTAGAGAAGTGCTGACTTGGAGATAAATATCAACACAGACAACACACATCACGTCCTCAATGGCTCAAATCACGCCCAGGCTCAAAGTCCCACCACAGTCAGCCATTATCACGCCCTTCCCCTAGGGATTTAAAAAGTGGACTTATTCAAATTTTATATGAATCAGTAGAGCACATGTCCGCATTAGCAAATCTCTAGTTATTGGTAACACCAGGCCTCACTTGTTTCTCTCGTTTTTTTCAGTGGATCATACATTTCAGACAAAGTAAAGTTCATAGAATGACTTTCATGTCCAAGCCACACCCCACAGCACCCCAAAAAGTTCTCCAGCAGACACTCACGGGTTAAAACAAAAATGTTTAACTCTTCCCCAAAGCAAATGAATCCTCCTGTAAAATGTATTACTGTGTTGAATTCATTCTCTGGCTCATATACACCAGGGGTGTCCAAACTTTTTTGAAAGAGTGCCAGGTTTGATGAAGTGAACATGCGCGAGGGCCGACCATTTTGCCTGACATTCTTTGAACCATTAAAATTTGGTCTAAGTGTGTTCGTTCGGGCACTAATACACTGCCCAACAAGAATTCTCTTGCCTTTGTAGCTATGTGTGGTGAAGAGATGAGCTCAGGCATGTTATTTGGATATACCGTATTTATCGGCGTATAACACACCTTCACTTTAAGAGGGAAGTTTCAGGAAAAAACAAAATTACATTTTAAAGCAAAATAAGGGTCAGTGCCCATCAATGCAGCTTAATCAGTGCCCATCTGCAGCCTCACCATTGCCATGAATGCAGACCCACCACCAGGGCTGGTGCTTCCACTAGGCAAGCTAGGCAGCCGCCTAGGGCATACTGCCACCTAGGGTGCATCCAGGGCTCTGCAGCTGTGATCACTCACTGAGGAGGAGGAGATTTTCAGTCACTCAATCGGCCTCCTCTCCTCCTCCATCCCTGGGATCTGTGCGGTGCTGTGTCCAGCCGCCCTGCCAGCTCTCTGCCCGCCTCCCTCCCTCGGCTATGTGCAGCTACTACAGGAGCAGAGCGAGCAGCATTGTGCACAGAGACAGCCAGGTTGGATCCACCCAGGTCCGGACTGGACACAGAGCGCACGCTGGGCATCTGCCTGGGCCGGGGATACTGTGCCACTTGTCCTGATAGAGCCCAAAGTTAAGCTGCTCCTGCAGCTCGCCCCGCTCACTCAGCATCTTTACCGTCTGGGCCCGGGGGGCAGAACACAGAGATCAGCTGACCTGTCATGGGGAGGAGCTGGAGGAGGTCCCCATCTCCTGATCTTGTGAATGGTGACACTGGCTGCTGCTGCCATTACTTGTGGAGGGAGCCGGAAAAAAGTGCCAGTGATAACATCCCTCAAGGTAAGAACCCCCCACCTTCTCCTGTCCACCTGGCTGCCCCCCCTCCAGCTGGCTACAACCCCCCTCCACCTGGCTGCATCCCCCCTCCACCTGGCTGCATCCCCCCCTCCACCTGGCTGCATCCCCCCCTCCACCTGGCTGCATCCCCCCTCCACCTGGCTGCATCTCCCCCTCCACCTGGCTGCATCCCCCCCTCCACCTGGCTGCATCCCCCCCTCCACCTGGCTGCATCCCCCCTCCACCTGGCTGCATCTCCACCCCCCCTCCATCTGGTTGTGCCTCCCTCTCCTGTCCACCTTGGCTCTGTCTTTCTCCCCCCCCCCACTCTACCGCCCACCTGTGTTCCATCAGCTGTAGCGGAGTACCAAGGAGACATCGAGGGTCTAATTGACCCTGAATATCTACAAAAATAGTACCTGTCACCTATATGCTATCACATAGGGGGCTATTAGGCCCCTATGTAATGGCAATAAAAGTTACAGTGCAGTACTGCACAGTGTCCCCCAGGCTCAGAGTAGTTTGCCTTCCAACGCAGCTGCCAAAGTGGCCATTCCACCGGCTCCTTGTCCACAGTCACTCCTTCCGTAGCCCCAATATCATGCACGGAGGAGTCCCCAGAATTATTCGACCAGTGTCGGCTACATGCTGTTGGGAGGATACGCAGCGATTTGAAGGCTCTGATGTTAGTTGTCAGGTTGAGGAAGGGAGTAATGTGAGCCTAGAGAGAGGGGGTGCCCAAGAAGGACAAGAAACTGGCAGTCATGTTCCCCCAGCTGCAGCATACTGCTAAGTTTGCTCCAGTGACAAGGAGGGAGGGGATGATGAGGTCACTGACTTTACTAGGAGGAGGATGAGGAAGAGGAGGCACAACTCCAACGAGGCAGCTTAAGGGTAACCATCCTATTGCATCACACAGCAGAGCTCCGCAGGTGCAGGGTGCTGCTGACTCCCCGCTGACTTTTACAAGTTCCTTGGTGTGGGCCTTTCAACACATGTGCAGTAGATCACACCGTTGCTGTTTGCAACTTATGTCCTAAAGCGGATCAAGCGTGGCCAGAACAGCAGCCGCTTGGACACCACATGCTTGACCAGACATATGACGACCTGCCATGCAGTCCGTTGGCAACAGCACTTGAAAGACCCACATCAAATAAAAAAGCGGACTTCCCCTTGCTCCTCATCTGGGATCTCCAACCCCACTATACCTCCAGTCCTCTCAAAAACCTGCACTGAGAGGAATGAAGGTATAGCAATAGGTGTTCCAAGTACTTGCAGCCAATCTGCTAGCAGTACACGACCGTCTGATTTTAGCAGGCAAATTTCCCTACCTCAGTTGCTGAACTGGTAAAAGAAAATTTGGTCCCAGCCATCCACATGTTCAGCGTCTAAATGCTTGGCCAAATTGCTAGTGCTGCAACTGCTGACTTTTCAGCTGGTAGACTCTGTCCCCATTCGTGAATTTGTGGAATGTGCTGTACCTCAGTGGCAGGTTCCAAAACGCCATTTCTTTTCACGGAAGGCCATTCCGGCTCTCTACTGGCATGTGGAAAGCAATGTTTTGGCCTCGTTGGACAGGGTGATCAGCAGTAGGGTGCATATTACCGCTGACTCATGGTCCAGCAGGCATGGGCAGGGACGTTACCTTTCCTTCACGGTGCACTGAGTGACTCTGCTGGCAGCTGGGAAGGATGCAGGACAGGGTTCAGTATTGTTGGAGCTTGTTCCGCCACCACACCTCCAAAATGCTAGTGGTGATTCTGCCACAGCTCTCTCCTCCACCCCCTCCTCTTCTTCTTCCTCTGTGGCCTCTTCTGACTTCTTCCTCTTTGTCCTCTGAACCAGCGGTGCTCCATAAGCGTTCAAGGGGCTACGCAAGCAGTCAGGTAAAAAGATGCCATGCGGTGCTTGAGTTGGTCTGCTTAGGGGACAGAAGCCACACTGGGGCAGAGATTCTGTCAGCTCTGCAGGGGAAGGCTCAGAGGTGGTTGATGCCACGCCAGCTTCATCCAGGAATGGTTGTATGCGACAATGGCACCAATCTTGTCTCTGCCCTCCGACAGGGACACTTGACCCATGTTCCATGTTTGGCACAAGTCTTGAATTTGGTGGTGCAGCGGTTCTTGAGCAGGTACCCAGGCTTACAGGATCTACTGAGGCAGGCCAGAAAAGTCTGTGGTCATTTCCGCCAGTGTCAGTGCTAGGCTGGCTGACATTCAAAGGGAATGCAACCTGCCCACCAACCACCTCATTTGTGACCAGGTGGAACTCAACATTGGCAATGCTGCAGCGGCTGCACACGCATCAGAGGGCCATCAATGAGTACCTGTGCGAGTATGGCACCAGGACAGGGTCAGGGAAGCTTGGCTTCTTTTCGCCATGCCAGTGGCTACTGGTCAAGGATGTATGCACTGTCCTGTCACCATTTGAGGAGGCCACAAGGATGGTGAGCAGCGACAATGCATGCATCAGTGACACTGTCCCTCTAGTCTTCCTGTTGGAGCACACGCTTTGTGGAATAATGGGCAGGGCACTTGAAGCAGAACAGTGGGAGGAAGAGGAGGACTTCCTTACCTCTCAAGGCCCCCTTTATCTAGATAGCATTCCTGCGGGCCTACCAAACACACAGGAAGAAGAGGAGGAGGAGGATTGTGCCAGCATGGACGTGGACAATAACACTCAGCAGCAGTCTTCAAGGGATGGTTTTTCAGTCCCCAGAAACCCAAGCAGTTGTACATGGCTGGGAGGAGGTTGTTATGGATCATGTGATCCTTAGTGATCCAGAGGACTCAAGGACTGCCTGAGGAATCAAATGCCTCTGCAAACTTATGCTGCATGGCCTCCCCGATTCTGCAAAGCCTGAGAAAGGCCCCTAGGATTCGTGGTATCAAGGAGAGGGATCATTACTGGCTGGCAACCCTTCTTAATCCACATTACAAGGGTAAGGTTGCAGAACTCATCCTGCCTTCGCAAAGGGAGCAGAGGATCAGAAACATCTTCAGGAGGCCTTGAAGAAAGGTTTGTGCAATGCATTTTGAGACCCTGGGAGGTTACAATTTCCTTGTGCTGGAAAACGTGTTGCTGAGGTTTCATTCAGTCAGAGGAAGAGCGGTGGAGATGGTGGCCAGCTGACTGATGCCTTTAAACAATTTTCAGTCCTCAGCGCCAAGGTCTGATCGGTTCAAGCAACCATCGCCATCGCGTCTGCATTACATGTTGCAGAAATATCTAGGGGCAAGAGCAGACTTGGAGACCTTTCCAACAGAGCATCCACTGGGTTACTGGGTCTTAAGGATGGACCACTGGCTAGAACTTGCTCAATATGCAATTGAGCCACTGGCCTGTCCTGCATCCAGTGTTCTTTCTGAACGCACATTCAGTACTGCTGGAGGGTTTGTAACGGATCATAGAGTGCACTTGTCCATAGACCCTGTTGATAGGCTCACATTGACAAAAATGAATCAGTCTTGGATCAGCAGCTATCAAGTACCTGATGCTGATGTAACTGATTGAATTTTATATGGATGTGGGATCCCTTGAAGACTGCCTATGCTGACTATCCTATTACTCCTCCTCTTGATGATGCTAGCTTCCAACAATATTTTTGGTTTAGGGTACCACCACCACCACCCTAGGCCCAATTTTTCTGCCCCTGTTTAACCAATTCTGAGAACCAATTCTCAAATTTTGTGTGACGGAAATTCCAATGGAAAATGTCCGATGGAGCCTACACACGGTCGGAATTTCCGACAACAAGCTCCTATCAAACATTTTCCGTCAGAAAATCCTATCATGTGTACGGGGCATTACAGTGTTCTGGTACCACCAACACCTAAGGCCCAATTTTCTGCAGTGTATAGGGCAGGCCGTATAGTATATATACTGATGTTCAGAGTATATAGGGCCTGGCGGACTCCATGCCATTTTTTTTTAAATTCAGATGCAGGGTTCACCTTAATATCCATACCAGACTCCAAGGGCCTGGTAATGGACTAAGGGGGGGGGATGCCTTTTTTTCAATGATTTTCATCTATATTACCGGGACAATACCCGACAATACATTACAGCCGAGAGCAGTTTTAAATTACTTTTTCCTTTAGAAATTTCATTTTGCTGTGGTATTGTTCTAAAAACTGCGCCACTTTACAGGCATACTGTAGACACCACCCAGGAAAGATATTTAAAGTATTATTTCATTTTTATTGTTTCACTTTAAGCATTTAAATCACTGCTCTTGAAAAAAATGGCTTTTTTTTTTCATTTTTGCATTGATACATGTCCCCTGGGGCAGGACACGGGTCCCAAACACTTTTTATGGCAATAATGTGCATATAAGCATTTAAAATTAGCACTTTTGATTTTTCATGTTCGTGTCCCATAGATTTTAACGGTGTTAGCGTGTTCAAACAAATTTTTTTACTGTTCTCATGTTCTGGTGCGAACCGAACCGGGGGATGTTCGGCTCATCCCTATATATTAATAGTCAGCAGCTGCACTTTTTGTAGCTGCTGACTTTTAATAAATGAAAAAACGCGTGAAACTCCACTTCAGTCTTCATTATGAAACAACCAAAAGCCAGTGAACTCCACCACCAGTTCTTGTGGACAATCGCTCAACTTGATGGGTGGACCTTTCAATCAAAAAAGATCCAAAATAGCATGTTCCCTTATAGTAAGCTGGGAAAAGCTATAACCACTGGCACACAGTAGCAATCACCCATCAATCATTAAAAGATCTTAATCCAGATGTCAGGCTCCAAAGAAACAATAGAAATACATAGTGCTCTCGGTCTAAAATAGAGTAAAACACGTTTATTATAATTTATTACACTTACATGTATTCAAATGTCATCAGGCTCATCTGTCAAAATTTAAGCAGGCAGCCTTTACAGCGTCTCCCACACTGACAGATAGCTACTGTCAGAGCTTGCACACAATGCTGCGATCTCTTCCGGAGAGCATAAATAGCCTTCCCACCTGCATAGTCTCCTAGCCCTGCCCTACATGTTTTGTCAATCATGATGTCACCAGGTGCCGCTGATGATGTAGTGATTGACAAAACATGTAGAGCGGAGCTAGGAGAATACGCAGGTGCCCCTGATGATGTAGTGATTGACAAAACATGTAGGGCGGAGCTAGGAGATTACACAGGGGGGAAGGCTCTCTACACTGGAGGAGTTTCCCAGAATTGTCCACATACACTGTTTAATTTTTTTCGAGCCCTGATAAAGGGGTGGAGGTACAGCCTCTGAAATGTGTTGGTTTTGCAAACATTTTATCTTTGTAATAAACTTGCATTTGGACTTGAGTATTATGGTGTGTCCCTTCAGTTCTAAATTATGCATGTGTAGATAGGCAGGCAGAAGGATTTTTCCACTCTGAAAACCCTCCAGTATAAGATGAGCTGTTAGACCTCAAAAGGAGAAATTTCATGTGAAATATAGGTAGCAAAAGGTCCACAGCTCATTATCTGATCTTGGATGCTGTTATCCTAAAAGTACAATTATGGCCAAAATATTTTTGTTTAGGGGGTAGAACCTTTTTCACTGTCAGTTATTCATTGCTGGCGGTGTCTGGGATTTCTCATCATTTCCTTTCATGCCTCCAGGGCAGAAAGTTAGGTATGGCAGGAAATGGGAATTTCCCCAATGGGCAAACCCAAGAGCAATATGTGAGTTATTTTCAGATTGGAAACTTTTTACCTTCTAGCCTACCAGCAGATGACACTTTGTTTAATCAGAAAACAGCCAGCTAACATTTTAGGCATTCTTGCTATTTTTTGAACATGCAGCCTTTAAGGTAGAAATAAACTCAACATTAACTTTTTTTATGATGCAAATCTCCATAAATAGACAGGAAGATACAGTATATTATATTTACATGTTTTAATTTTTTTTTTACGATTTCTGCAGTTGCATCCTGGTTTCTAGCCTAGGCCAAAATTATGTCATACATCCCAGGAGCCTTTATAGCCATTTTTTTCCTTTCATCTGGAGGAAGGGAAGAGAAGCTTTCTCAGCAAAGCACACTTTCCTGTCTGCACGCCTGAGCTAAGGGCGGATGGATTCCAGGAAGTAAAAACACTACATGAGTCATCTGCCCTTATTCAGAACGGTAATGACTAGAAATGCTAGGGGGGGTTTTTCAAAGTGATTTCTCAACAAAATAAAGCATGCAGACATGGTTGGATGGGGGAAATTGAGGTGAAAATTAAAAATGAATTAACCACCTCTCGCCTGCCATATTGTCAATAGACGGGCGGGCGGTGGCTCTCTCCTTCTGGGACGATGTCATATGACATTGACTCGCTTTCCAGGAGCACACAGCATGGTGATTGGTAGTGCTGTGGTGGTGTGTGTCCCTGGGACACGGCGCATCACTGATCTCGGTAAGGAGCCAATGACGAGGCTCTTTACCCATGTGATCAGCTGGTAAAAGAGGGAGCAAAAGAGAGCAATAGAGCGAGCAAAAGAGAGCAATAGAGTGAGCAAGACAGCGGAGGAGACCCGGCAGAAGACAGCGGACAGAAGGAGAAGAACCAGAGAGTTGAGAAGAACTGACAGAGGCAGAAGAGTCAGAAGAGGACACAGAAGAGCCGGAGAGGGAATAGGAGATCAGAAGAGACGACGGAGCTGCCTGTGGGGTGGGGGGCCAGGATCTGGGGGCCCCCTTGTTAAATGGGGCTTCCAGATTCCGATAAGCCTGCAGACCCCGACAACCAAAGGCCAGGGTTGTCGGGAAGAGGCCCTTGTCCTCATCAACATGGGGACAAGGTGCTTTGGGGTGGGGGGGGCACAGGGCCCCCCTGCCCCAAAGCACCCACCTTGCCATGTTTAGGGCATGCAGCCTGGTGCGGTTCAGGAGGGGGGGGGGGGGGCGCTCGCTCGTCCCCACCCCCTTTCCTGACCTGCCGGGCTGTGTGCTCGAAAAAGGGTCTGGTATGGATTTTGGGGGGACCTCCATGCCGTTTTTTCGGCGTTGGGGTTCCCCTTAAAGAGGAAGTATACCCTGATGGGTTTTACTTCCTCTTCGTTTCCCTGCAAAGGTAAAGCATAATGGGCTACTATGCATGTGTCACTTACCTGACACAGGAGCCTGCAATGTCACCGCGTCGGAGCGCGGGAGCCGCGATACCCGGAAGGAAGATGGACGCTTCCACGAAGCGTCCATCTTCCTTCCGGGTATCGCGGCACCAACGCTGTGATTGGCCGGAGCCGCGATGACGTCACTAACGGCACGATCGCCGTTAGAAATGGCACGCTCAGTGCGCCTGCGCGCCGTTGTCCATGGCGCATGCACTGTAGACATTGGTGCCCGTCTTTTGCAATATTCTTGCACCTACAGGTAAGCCTTAATCCAGGTTTACCTGTAGGTAAAAGTGGCCTGTAAAGGTTTACAACCACTTTAAAATCCATACCAGACCGAAGGGCCTGGTATGCTCTTGGAGGGGGAACCCATGCCATTTTTTAATTTGGCGCGGAGTTCCTCTTCAAGATTATCAGAGCAAAAGTCACATGCCAACGTCGGATCAGTCAAGACGGCGATCCGTTTTTGATCCGACTTCAGTGATATTCAATGGGCTGAAGTAGGATCAAAGTCGGACCAAAGTAGTGCAGGGAGCATTTTCAAAGACGGACCGACTTGTATCAGACCAGTTAAGACGGCTCCCATAGGAAGCTCCCAATGTCGGAACGTTTGTCGTACCAGTGTGATCCCAGCCTCAAGGATGATCAGTGGAAACAGGATGCACTTGTTGAGTGTCATGGCAAAGGCTGTGAATACCTATGTACATGGGATTTTTTCTTTTTTTTCTTTTTAATAAATTTGCAAAGATTTCAAACAAACTTTTTTCATGTTGTCATCATGGGGTATTGTTTGTAGAATTTTGAAGAAAATAATGAATTTAATCCATTTTGGAAAAAGGCTGCATCATAACAAAATGTGGAAAAAGTGACGCGCTGTGAATACTTTCCGGATGCACTGTATAGCAGACAAGTATAATCAATTGAGCATATAGAACAATATAAAGATTATATATATATTCAGATTAGGTACGTTTAAGAACCTCTGCCAGGTTTTATTGCCATCTATGTCCCCAATGGAGAGGTTCCCCTCCTATAGTGGTGTCATAACAGAAAGTGAGGGGGTATCTTCCAAAAGACGTCACAATAAAACCCCAGAGTAGGTTCCAGCCATTCACACCTTATTCAAAGCCAAGAAAGAGATTTATTTAGCGCATCATTTGAAAATTTCATTACCCACTTGCTGACCGCCCTATAGCAGTTTTACCGTTACAGGGCGGCAGCTGTGTGCCAGATCACATATATACGTGATCCCACATTTCCACCTGCAGGGGGCGTGTGTGCCACTTATGCTGCGATTACTCACAGCAGGAGCCGATCTGAGGGTGCCGGGTACTCCATGTCCGCCAGCACCCGGCGATTGTCATGCAGAGACTCAGAACAGAGAAGTGTAAACAAGACAGATTTCCAATCGGACAGGGGGGAAAGGATGGATTCTGTGTTCCTGCAAAGCAGGGAATAAAATCCATCACTTCCCCTAGTAAAAGCAGCACACATAGTAAATGCAAAAACTGGCTAGGCACACAGTTAACCCTTTGATCACCCCTGATGTTTAACCTCTTCCCAGTCAGTGTCATTATCACAGTGACCGTGTATATAATTAGAACTGATCACTGTATTAGTGTCACTGGTTCCCGAAAAATGTCAAAAGTGTCAGTTAGTGTCCGATTGTCCGCAGTAATATCGCAGTTCTGCTATAAGTCGCTGATCACCGTCATTACTAGTATAGAAAAAAAATTCCAGTATATATTGCATAGTTTGTAGATGCTATAACGTTCACGTAAACCAATCAATATACGCTTATTGGGATTTTTTTTACGAAAAAATATGTAGCAGAATACATATTGGCCTAAATTGATGAAGAAATTAGATTTTTTTACATTTTTTTTTTATTGGATGTGTTTTATAGGAGAAAGTAAAAAAATAATTTTTTTTTTTCAAAATTGTCGGTCTTTTTTTGTTTATAGCGCAAAAAATAAACCCAGTGGTGATCAAATACCACCTAAAGAAAACCATTTGTGGGGAAAAAAAAAATGACAAATTTTATTTTGGGTACAGCATGACCGCGTAATTGTCAGTTAAAGTAACGCAGAGCCGTATCGCAAAAAGAGGCCCGGTCATGAAATCTTCTGGAGGTCAAGTCGTCAAAAAAGTCGTGTTTTAGTTTTACTGCTTGTTTGGGACACTCCCACGATTTATTATGCTGGCCAGAAAGACCACAAATAAACTGCTGTGTATCTGATAAATTATATTTTCAAAATGTCAATGTTCCCCATGGGAGATTAAAAGGAGGACTGAAGAAATGGTCTTATATCTCATTGCCTGAAATATTTATGATAATGCATTTGAATATTGCTATTTAGAAGTCTATGTACAAGTTATGCATAAACAGTTTTATTATATATGATATTGTTTTGGCTCTGCCCAACGACCTTCATGTTTTATTGATGTCACAAACCAAAATCATTAAAAGTAGGCCTAAACCAAATCACCAAAATCTCACATAAAAGTTTTATCACGTTAACCACTTAAAGTGGTGTTCCACCCAAAAAAAAAAAAAATACATGAATGTGCTTAAAAAAAAAATAAAAAAAAAACATTTGGAAATTTTTTTTTTTTTACTCACCTCTAAATGCCTGTTGCTAGGGGGTCCCTCGTAGTCTGCCTCTTTCAGTGCCTGGGCTGGTGACATCACTTCCCCCTCGGCACAGGAAGGGCTCAGCTCTGCTCCCTCCCTCTTGTCAATCATCTGGGACCCGTTACAGGTCCCAGATGACTGAGCGTGCGCAGTGGGTGCCCGGCTGTGAAGCCACAGCCCGGCGCCCACAGTTGCAATGCCGGCGCCGCCGAACGGCGGGGGAGACGAGCGGGGCTTCGAACCCCCGCATCGCTGGACCCTGGGACAGGTAAGTGTCCGATTAAAAGTCAGCAGCTGCAGTATTTGTAGCTGCTGACTTTTAATTTTTTTTTTTTTTTTTTAAATGGGAACCCCACTTTAAGGACCGAGCCTCTTTTTTAGATGTGTTGTTTACAAGTTAAAAACATTTTTTTTTTTTTTTGCTAGAAAATTACTTAGAACCCCCAAACATTATACATTTTTTCTAACACCCTAGAGAATAAAATGGCGGTCGTTGCAACACTTTTTGTCACACCGTATTTGCGCAGCGTTCTTACAAGCACACTTTTTTTGGAAAAAATACTTTACCGAGATCGGTAAATTATTATTATTATTATTCAAACAAGAACATGGCTCGGAACAGGGCTTGAGGAGGGTGAGGGGGCACTATGTGCGCCTCATTACTATTCTCTTTGGAGTGCCAAAAGGTGTCCCAGGTCTGTAACAATCCTATAGTGTATACTTAAATAAGAAAAAAAAAATTTTTACTGTGCGCCTCTACAGTATTCGTGTTTGGGTTGATGAAAAAGTTGCAACCCTAGAACTGCCGCCTGCCTGTCAATTGACAATACTGCAGGCGGGAGGTGGGTAAAGAGGTTGTAAAGACAGAAGGTCTCGAAGGTTTCCTACCTTACAGACCGATCTCAATCCAGCGATGTGTACAAGAGCAGAGGCTCTCTCCTCTCTCTCACCCCATATTGGCTCAGATGCAGCAACAGAAGCCATTGGCTGCCACTGCTGTCAATCAGAGACAGTGACACGGGAGCGGGGCCAAGCCTCGTTCTGTGTGTCTTATGGACATGGCTAGGGAGCGAGCACACACTAGTGCCCCCATATCAAGCGGCTTGCTGTGGGGGCACTTGGCAGGGGAGAGGAGCCAGGAGCGCCCGTGGGGGACCCAAGAAGAGGAGGATCAGGGCTGCTCTGTGCAAAACCATTACACAGAGCAGGTAAGTATAACGTGTTTGTTATTTAAATAACAAAAAAAAAAAAAGCGTTACAATCACTTTAAGCGAAAACACTGCAGGGTACTGTAAATAAGTGAGGTTCAGGAGAAGGCCAAGTTATGGGCAAGACAGAAGTTGGAAGTTAAACTGAAACTAAGGAAAAGGTTTTTTATCAGAGTTATCCCAATATTATATAACAAAACATAAAATCATAAACTAAAGGCATAACACACCCTAGTATCTCAATACATGCCAATCGAATGGTCAGAGAAAAACACTGTGGTCATTTTAATCTTCCAAGATTTTCAGTGACATCATTTTTTCCGGGAATACAGGAAATAGCCAAAGAATGAAATATACAGAGCAAAAAGCAAAAAGGATGCCATTTTCTATTACTGATTATTAACTTTAAAATAGCGTGCAACACAGCGAACAAAACAAATTACCTTATGCTTGTGAAAACATTTAGGCCGGGTTCACACTGGTGCGACACGACAGCCGTCCTACTTTGGATCCGACTTTGCCTTGCGACTTGAAGCCGACATGCTTCCAACTTTCAATGAACGGGGATCCGACTTGGATCCCCGCCAATGCAAGGCACTGTTTGGTATGAATCTTGAGGGGGAACTCCACGCCAAATTTTAAATAAAAAACCGGCATGGGTTCCCCCTCCAAGAGCATACCAGGCCCTTCGGTCTGGTATTGACTATAAGGGGCACCCCCTACGTCGAAAAAACGGCGTGGGGGTCTCCCCAAAATCCATACCAGACCCTTATCCGAGCACGCAGCCCGGCTGGTCAGGAATGGGGGTGGGGACGAGCGAGCGCCCCCCCCTCCTGAACGGTACCAGGCCGCATGCCCTCAACATGGGGGTAGGTGCTTTGGGGCGGGGGGCGCCCTGCGGCCCCCCACCCCAAAGCACCTTGTCCCCATGTTGATGAGGACAAGGGCCTCTTCCCGACAACCCTGGCCGTTGGTTGTCGGGGTCTGCGGGCGGGGGGCTTATCGGAATCCGGGAGCCCCCACCCTATGTGGATGAGTATGGGGTACATCGTACCCCTACCCATTCACCTAGAAAAAAAAGTGTCAATAAAAATAAAAAAATAAATAAAAAACACACTAGACAGGTTTTTAAAGTCATTTATTAGGCAGCTCCAGGGGTCTTCTTCCGACTTTGGGGGCCTCAGTGAATTATATAGGGATGGGGCATGGTCACTGGGTGATGTCACCCGGTGACCCCTCCCCTTATTACGTCATGCCCCAGGACTGACGTAATAAGGGGCGGGGTCACCGGGTGACATCCCCCAGCGACCCCGCCCCATCCCTATATAAGTCGTTGCGGACCGCCCACACTGCATTACAGTGGGAGATAGTGTCGTGTCAACATCGGAAGAAGACGGCGGAGAAGATCGGGCCACCGCTAGCAAAAGAGCGGGCAAAAGAGCAGAAGATATCGGAGGAGCCCGGCAGAAGATACCGGAGAGCGGGAGAAGAACCGGAGAGCGGGAGAAGAACCGGAGAGCGGGAGAAGAACCGGAGAGCGCGGAGAAGAGGCCAGAGAGCACGGAGAAGGAGGAAGAGCCCACGGAGAAGAAGGAAGAGGCCCCCAAAGTCGGAAGAAGACCCCCGGAGCTGCCTAATAAATTCTTTTTTTAACAACCTGTCTAGTGTGTTTTTTTATTGACGCTTTTTTCCTAGGTGAATGGGTAGGGGTACGATGTACCCCATACTCATTCACATAGGGTGGGGGGCCAGGATCTGGGGGCTCCCTTATTAAAGGGGGCTCCCGGATTCTGATAAGCCCCCCGCCTGCAGGCCCCGACAACCAACAGCCATGGTTGTCGGGAAGAGGCCCTTGTCCTCATCAACATGGGGACAAGGTGCTTTGGGGTGGGGGGGACGCAGGGCGCCCCAAAGCACCCACCCCCCCATGTTGAGGGCATGCGGCCTGGTACGGTTCAAGAGGGGGTGGGCGCTCGCTCGTCCCCACTCCCATTCCTGACCGGCCGGGCTGCGTGCTCAAATAAGGGTCTGGTATGGATTTGGGGGGGAACCCCACGCCGTTTTTTCATTTAAAATTTGGCGCGGAGTTCCCCCTCAAGATCATCTGAGCACAAGTCGCATGCCAAAGTCGGATCATGTGAGACGGCGATCAGACATTGATCCGACTTCAATGATAGTCAATGGGCTGAAGTAGGATCAAAGTCAGACCAAAGTAGTACAGGGAGCATTTTCAAAGTCGGACCGACGTGTGTCGGACCAGTTAGGACGGCTCCCATAGGGAAACTGATTTTCACACGTCATGCGTCATGTCGGAGCGTTTGTCGCACTAGTGTGAACCCGACCTTACAGCCACGGCAACCAAAAAACGATTTCCCATTCAGGGTAAAGCCTCGCACACACGGTACGATTGTTGGCCAACCGAGCATCTGATTTTTGTCAAAAGGGCATGTGCCAGGATCTTAACTTGCATACTAATGGTACACAATTGTTGTGCTGCGAGGAATTTCAGCTCTTGAGCGCCGCCCTTTGGCCCCTTCTCCTAATTTCGTGTTTGGTGAGCACTGATTCCGAGCACGCGTGATTGTACTTTCGACTTTTGTGTGACGGATTTCTGTACTGACCATACGAAAATCTGACGTCAAAACGCTGTCCGCCGAAAATTTACTAGCCTGCCATCCAACATTTGTTGGCGGAAAATTGGACAACAATTGCCAAACGGTCAGATTTTAGGACAACAGTCTGTCAACAGACAATCCCTTGCCAACAATCGTACCGTGTGTATGAGGCTTAAAAGGCCAATTGAAAAAGCACATCTGTTGCTTTAGCAGGATCGTAGTAATGAGATATTTGCACTTGAGACAGCAAATTTTAAGATGCTGCATTTGGTTCAGACGTTATGGCTACTGTAAAGTGAGCTAAACAAAAATGGCAACCGCTGCAATTAATTTAGAACTAGCTTTTTAAAGTTTGGTGTACATGGTAGCGTTTTGGTATAGAACGAACAATGCAAAAATTTCCCAGCACACTTAACAGCTAGCCAGCAAAAAAAAAAAAAAATTTACACGGTTTAATAATTTGCATCAAAAACAGAGGTTTTGGTGCACAACATTTGCAAATATATGTGGAAAGCCCCTCTGTATGGTCCCTAAATCTAATCTATGTGTGCCTCCATCTTGGAGCATATACTGTCAAGCAATGGATAATTAGAGGGAAGGTATGCCTGGAGGCAGTCCATATCCCCACACCAAAATTTTTCTAATGTAGGCCTTTTTTTTTTTTTTTTTTTGAGTTTACAATGGAATAGTGCAGGGGTAGAGCCCCTGTCAGGTTTTTATTGCTGTCTCTACCCTCACTGTCGGGATTCACCTTCCCTAGCTGTCCCTGTGGTCATTGATGATCTTCAAATGGGGTCATCTGACCCAGGGTCAACTGTCTAATAGAAGATCATCCCTTATTTTGAGGAGAATTCCTTACACTTCCTCTTTGGTCTCCAAAACAGGAAGAGAACCGAAGAGACGAGAGGAGAAGGGAAGAGACAAGAAGAGAAGAGACAAGAGAAAATCACCCCTCCAATGGGACACAGTCAGCAAAAAAATAAAATCAGCTTTAAAGAGGAAACCAATCCAAAATGTAATCCACAAAAAGTCAAAAGAGACGGGGATTAAAGTCAGGTAGCAGGGTTCTCAAGTCAGACATTGAAACTGGCACACAGGATAATGGAATCCATGGACCCATTAAAGACACAATGAAACTCCATCATGAACTCCATCGTGAACTCCATCGTGAACTCCATCGTGAACTCCATCGTGAACTCCATGGTGAAAGACTACAAGTCATATTTTGGTTGCTAGTGACCAATCCTAAATTTTAATTTAGAATATCCCAATGTGAGCGCACAGGGTCATTAGGCAATGGATGAATGTAGATGTGAAGACACCTGGTTTTGCACAAATGTTATACCACCTGACTGTCACCAAATTATATATATATTAAGTTGTGGTTTAAGGGGAAAAGAGTAAAATTTTTAGTCAGATTTTTATTTCCGTCCCTATGACACCCATACAAGAAATGGGGAGTGTGGTCATCACCGAGATAGGAAGACACGGACAGCATTAGAAACACTTTGCCACACGTTCTAACCCTTCCGCACTCTACTCTATACAGATGTGTTTTTTTTTAATGTGGTCCCAGTGGAGAGATTTCCTATCACTTTCTGTCCTGACAGTAAGAGGAACTCTGCCTAGTAGAGGCCCAAACACTTCCCCACTCCACAAAATAATAAAATCTGCCTGAAGTTGAGTTTTAGGATTCATTTGAGGGATCAGTTTAGCTATTAAGAGTTTAGGTAGGCATCATTTTTAAGTCCAACTCCAAACAATTTTTTTTAAATTGGACACAAGGTAGGGTAAAAACTAAAAAAGCTCAGGCTGCAATACTCAATTTCGGTTTGCAGTACTATCCTGCCACAAACTGCCCTCAACCTTCAGGACTGAATGATGCCTACTGCACCTGGAAGATAGAGTTTACTATGAATACAAGTGCCATGTCCCGGCCCCCGTTATGGGTGTCACACGGCAGTCATGATTCATAGTGTATTAAAGCAGAGAGCGGTACTGTTGTTAACACATCAGCACAACTCTTTGCATCTGCAGAAGATCGCCTTGGGCTGTAAAAGAGAAGAACAAGCATGTCATCATGTGACTAGGCTGAAGAGGCATGTATAAAAAAAAAAAAAAAAAAAAAAAAAACACACACACACAACACTGTAAATCAGTCCTTCACACAATTTACTCTTATTTGTTTCCTCCCCCCATCCATATTAAAAATCCCATGCAATTCTTTTCTTTTTTTTTTGGAATAAAATACCTTTATTGGAGGTGCTCGCTCCCACTTCCTCTTTCCCCACCTGCTCACAGCCTCATATGATATCACATCACTTATCTCAGGAGGCTTCATGTCAGGAACGTGTGTGGTCTCATTCCAGCATCCTGGTTTTGACTGTGTTGCATTCTCCTTATCTGTCTGTCCTCCTGCAAGGTGATTGATGTGGCCAATCTCTGGGTGGAGACCAAACCAGATTTAAGCCAGCCAAGCCTGCAGTCTCATGCTTGTGATATCGTGTTTAACAGGTGCTCCAAGCTCAGTGTTTGCCCTGTCTGCTAGTTTATATTCCCATGTTGACAACCTTTGGGCAGCACAGTGATGTAGTGAGTAGCACTCTCGCCTAGCAGTAAAAAGGGTCGCTGGTTCAAATCCCAAACACAACACAACCTGCCTGGAGTTTGCATGTTCTCCCTGTGCCTGTTTCCTCCGGGTACTCCGGTTTCCTCCCACACTCCAAAGACATGCTGGTAGGTTAATTGGCTTCTGTCCAAAAAAAAAAAAAAATTGGCCCTAGTATATGAATGTTAGGGACCTTGGATTGTGGGCTCCTTGAGGGTAGGGATCGATGTGAGTGTGTGATATATGTGTGGAGCGCTGCGTAAAAATTGACACAGCACTATATGGGTACCTTAAATAAAAATAGGGATAGTTGTAGACACGCACCCACACTTGCTCGGGTTGAACTCGATGGACTGTTGTCTTTATTCAACCTTACTAACTATGTAACCTCGGATCGGATATCTAATAAGCTCTGAACTCTGCCTGCCTTTTGGCTACGGATTTCACCCTGACTATTCTGAACCTTGCCTGCATTGTACATGGACTGTCATTGAACCACTCTGTCTGTCTGCCAACTACAAGTACTGTACCTGTTTGCTGTGCTTAATCACGCCTGCTCCAGTGTGGTCACCAGGCACTATATCATTATGTATAAGACCTGGGGGCAACCAAGTACCAGTAGGCCTTCTTGCCTTATAAGAACAGGGGCTGCTATAGGTGAAGAACACAGCTATAGTGCCTGACCACCTGCATTAGGGGTAAGCGTAATAGTTCAGGACAGGACTACCCAGCAAGCTGTGATGTGGTGCATGTTCAGCAGTGCTTCAGCAGGGAGCCGGCTGTGAGTGACCAGAAATTGACAGCTGTCTCTGAAATGCAAGATGCAAGATGGTTGCATAGAAGGGCAGAAACCCTGCAAAGAATCAGGAGCAAGGAAGACAGTGCTGCAGGGGCAGCCCGTCCATTAAGGTGTGTTACTATAGCGAATGAATATTCACCATTTGTAACACTGAACCTCCTCCTGGCCAATCAGGAAGCGGGTCTTGAGACCCGTCATCTGATCGGCTGAAAGGACAGGCAATCCTATTGGACGCCTAGGAGGAGACACACGGCGGAACCCCTGTGATCGGGAAGAGGACGCAGGAGTCACTGCCAGCTGCCCGCCACCTAGATGGGGTAAGTCCTGGACCGACTGGCAGTCAGTGGGTGAGCGCCCGGGGGGGGGGAGCCACTGGTCGGCCGTCGGGGGGGGGGTTGTTTGCCGCCTCCCCCCAAAAAAAAACATCAGCCGCCACTACAGTGCTGGATCTCATGAGCTGGTGAGTACTTGTAGCTGCTGACTTTTCATTTTGTAGGCCGGGTTAGGTTCGTTTTTGAGCAATAGCAGTTCATTACTGTAGGCCCTTTTCACACAAGCTCCACCCAGTCCAATCAGCAGGGGATCTGTGAACAGAGCAGAACTTAATGGATGGCACTTTTGCAACATTTGTGTTCATTTGATTTTCTACTGCATTTAAAAAAAAAATGAAGCTTGTTAGATCTATGGGTGGCTCTATATAAGTGGACTTGTGTCCTACCTCAAATCTGTCACACTTTGGTCCAAAAATAAAGAAAAGGACACAGACTTTTTCCATTTTTTTTTTTCAGATCTGGACAAACTCACAAGTAATTGGATGTAAACAGTCGCAAGTCCATTTACATCTGGATGTTCAAACAGTTTCCGACTGGGTCTGCAGAAAAAGACAGGCGGACACCGCATGCGTAAAATGTGCCTTAGGAGACATTTTGCATTTTTATACCAGTTAGGGTCAGCTTTGCAATCATCACTCATTCTCAGTACCAAGGGCCATTGAATGATATATGCTAAACATGCATGAAATAAAAGAAAGAGCAAATACAGCTGCATCTCAAAAAATTTGAATATCATCAAAAAGTTAATTTATTTCAGTAATTCAATTCAAAAAGTGAAACTCCTATATGATATAGACTCATTACACACAGAGTGATATATTCCAAGCCTTTTTCTTTTAATTTTGATGATCATGGCTTATAGCAAACCCAAAATTCTGTATCTCAGAAAATGTAAATATTGTGAAAAAGTTCAATATTGTAGACTTGTGGTGTCACACTCGAATCAGCTAAATAACTTAAAAATACATGTAAAGGTTTCCTGAGCCTTTAAAATGGTCTCTCGGTCTGGTTCAGTAGGTTACACATTCATGGGGAAGACTGCTGACTTGACAGTTGTCCAGAAGACAGTCATTGTCACAAGCAGGATAAGTCACAAAAGGTCATTTCTAAAGAAGCTGGCTGTTCACAGAGTGCTGTATCCAAGCATATTAAAGAAAAGTTGAGTGGAAGGAAAAAGTGTGATAGAAAAAGGTGCAAAGCAACAGGGATAACCGTGGCCTTGAGGACTGTGAAGCAAAGGCCATTCAAAAATTTGGAGGAGATTCACAAGGAGAGGACTATGGCTGGTGTCAGTGCTTTAGGAGCCACCACACACAGATGTATCAATGGGCTACAACTGTCGCATTCCTTGTGTCAAGCCTCTCCTGAACCAGAGACAACGTCAGAAGCGTCTTACCTGGGCTAAGGAGAAAAAGGACTGGACTGTTGCTCAGTGGTCCAAAGTCCTCTTTCCAGAGGAAAGTAAATTTCACATTTCATTTGGAAATCGAGGTCCCAGAGTCTGGAGGAAGAGTGGAGAGGCACAGAATCCAAGCTGCATGAGGTCCAGTGTTAAGTTTCCACAGTCAGTGATGATCTGGGGAGCCATGTCATCTGCTGGTGTTGGTCCACTGTGTTTTATCAAGTCCAAAGTCAGCTCAGCCCTCTACCAGGAAATTCTGGAGCACTTCATGCTTCCCTCTGCTGACCAACTTTATGGAGATGCTGATTTCATTTTCCAGCAGGACTTGGTACCTGTCCACTGTAGTGAGGTAGTAGTGGGATGATGATAATTATTTAGTTATTATTATAATGTGAGTAATTTCCCGCAGCAATCGGTTCTTCCAGAGAGATGCAATTATTGAAACTTCAGACAGAACAAAGTCCAGAAGATACTTGCAACAGATGACAAAATCCAACAGAGTAAATATAAAATAGGTGACAGGCTATTTGTGCAGCATTCAGACACCTTCAGAGAACCCAGTTCCTTCTGTCACACCTTTAGCCAAAAAGGGCTTCCTTCTTATACACCTTTCCTCCCCCCCCCCCATGGGTAACAAGGGCTGAGCAATTCGATTGGCCGTTTCTATTAGGCCTTTGATCTGCTTCTGTCTTTCAGAATGACAGATAATGACCACTAGCTGTAAACAGCTGCAGTCATAAAACTACCACCTAGGTTGATCATTACCCATGGATACCCCCTCAAGTCTAATTGACATCAATAAATACTTCTATGGTCCTTTATCATCCTTCAGTGCCGGTTAACACTACAGTGACTTGGGATCCGACTTGCAAGTCCTCAAGTCGCCCCAAGTTGCTGGACATAAGAAATGTCATAGAAGTAAATGAGAGCCATCTTAATGTACACTACTGACGTTGCTCTGACTTCAGAAAAGGTTCCTGTACTATTTCAAGGCAACTTCTACCCATAGATTTCAATGGAAGTTGCCTCCAAGTCGGATCTCCATCTATATTGAAGCGACTTTACAGGAAAAAGAAAATAATTTACCCAGGTACTTCCCACGTTTACCCAGGCAACCCCTTCCCACAGAGCTGATTATTCTGTGATTGGCCCCAGCCAAAGTCGCCTGTCCTGGAGGCAACTTTAAGTTGCGTTGTAAGTTGCACAAAGTCGCGCTGAAGTCGCCTCCAAATCGCCTTGCAAAGTCGCGCTGTAAGTAGGGTTGCCCCTGTGTGAACCGGCACTGAGTATGTAAACAAGGTCCTCTTTGATTAACAGGCCCTTCCTCACATACGTAGGTAGACTTGCATAAGATCAACATATGAAAGGATCTTCAGCTGTCTTTTTGATATGTTAAAATTGAGTTAGCTTGGACAACTCAGCCATTATCAACTGAATTCTGGCCTGGTCAATATGTCAATATTGTACTGTATGTGTACATATATATATATATATATATATATATATATAATATCCTACGGCCAACATATTACAACATATACATATGTCCACACTGCTAAAAGTACCAATACCTGGTTTATTGGTCATGGTATTACTGTGCTTGATTGGCCAGCAAACTCGCCTGACCTAAACCCCATAGAAAATCTGTGGGGTATTGTCAAGAGGAAGATGAGAGACCCCAGACCAAACAATGCAGAGGAGCTGAAGTCCACTATCAAAACAGCCTGGGCTTCCATAACACCTCAGCAATGCCACAGGCTGATCGCCTCCCTTCCACGTCACATTGGTGCCGTAATTCATGCAAAAGGAGCCCCGACCAAGTACTGAGTGCATACTATACTGTACATGGACATACTTTTCAGTAAATCAACATTTCTGTATTAAAAATTCATTTTTTTTATTGGTCTTATGTAATATTCTGGTTTTCTGAGATACGGAATATTGGGTTTTCGCTAGCTGTAAGCTATAATCATTAAAATTAAAAGAAAGTAATTCATAAAATATATAACTGTGTGTAATGAATCTATATAAAATATATGAGTTTCATTTTTTGAACTGAATTACTGAAATATAATAACTTTGATGATATTCTACATTTTTGAAATGCATATGTATAGCAGGACAAATCACACACGCAGTGTAGAATAAGTGCATACTATCGCCCATCTCCTCAGATATCCATTCAATGTGTTGCTAATGTGTTGTTGTGTGTAGATGATTAGTAGCTATTTTTAAAAACTACAAAAGGACCAGACATAAGGGATTCTGTAAGTCACGTCGCATACCTCTAAAAATATACTACTGTGAAATCAACATATACGTTGTTGGTATGTAAATGAACAGAACCACGAGTGAACTATTTATTGTAAGCTCTAAACCTAAATAAAGAACGCCAGATTTGTAGGCTTATGGATTTTTTTTCTTCAAGAACCAAGATAGTATTCCTGGTATGTGATGAATGCAGCATTTAACGACGACTGTTTATTTTAATGATAATAAAATGTGGTTTGGTTTATATTTAGGTTCATTTACAAAAAGCACCCCATGGATGCCGTAGTGTAGAAACATTTTGTCATCCAGGACCACCGGCGTGTAACACGTCAGTATCTGCCCAACATGAAAGTATCACTTTTAGATGATTTAGACTTTAATCCATGGCAAGTAGGAAAAGCATTCCCAGTGTCCATTTGCATCGTCCCAGCAGAGGGCTTTAGCAGTGTATAATAAGTGCTTTTAGACTCGTATATGCAGTAGTTTGGGTGCACTCATGGGCGTAGATAAGGGGGGAGTATGGGGTGTCTAACACCCCCTGCCCCCTGAGCAGAGTTGTGTTTGTAAAAAAAAGGGAGCTTTGCACAGTTTCCCTGTCCGGTCCGTAATGGTCAATGGACAAGAACAAGGCAAAGCTCCTGTTTTGATCCAGACGCCGTCGCTGTCATCCTCCCCCTCCTCCCTTTTCTCTCCTCTCTCCAGGCTGCTTTAGATCTCGGCTCGGACAGGGGGCGGGGCGCTCTGCTGACATCTTGGCTCGGGCAGTCTCTCCCCCACTGCCATTAAGCTCCTCCCACAATAATTTGGTCACGCCAATTCGTTGTGGCGCGCAACGCAGGGCATACCCATAGGCGTGCGCAGGGGGTGTGCCAGGTGTGCCTGGGCACACCCTAATTACCCTGTGTGGCACGGATTCCCCCTGCTGATATTGCGCTGAAGCCCCCCAACAGGGCTCCTAAAAAAATTGCAAAAAATAAAAAACTACTGGCACCGTCTACTTCCCTACAGACACATCCACTGCCCTACTACCACACCTATATACACACACCCACACGCACGCATGTGTTTTGAGTTTTGGGGTGCACACCCTAATGCAAAAGGCTGCGCACACCTATGGGCATACCCCTCATTCTCAAGTTCAAAATTTCAGAGGTATGTTCTGTATGTATTGACTCTGCACAGTACCACTTCTCTTGCCTGAGTACAGTATGCTGGGTTAACCAAAAAAAAAATCAGTGAGTGTGCCGCCTTCCACAAGATGGTGCCCTTTGCACCTGCCCAGTAAGATTGGCTACTACAGTGCACCACCCTGTGATAGGCAGTCCAATGGCTGAGAGCACTGACCGCTATGTTCTGGTGGGGGGGGGGGGCTGTTAGAACACAATAGCACAGTGGGGGAGATTGCTGTACTAACACATCTATAATTTAATAGTTAGTTATTATTAGGTAGTAATTATTTCAGATTTTCATTATTTTCGTTCTTAGCTTCGGATTTTCTAATTTCCGAAATTTTGAATTTTCGGATTTTAATCATAAGGAATGACCCAAAAAACAGAAAAAACCTCCCCATAATGAAATAATGAAACGAAAATGAACACATTTCTCAGGAGTAACTTTCAGTTGGCTAATGTAAAACCGTTAGATGGATTGAATCTTGGCAGGTTCAGCAGGGACCGGCTGAGATTATATCTCTATGCCCTCTATGGGCAGGCTGGCTGTACTGATGTCGATCTATCAATCGATTTTAGTACAACCAGCCTGTTGCAATTTTTGCATGCAATCACTGCTGGCGACTATAACAGCTGGCAGTGATCACTGTGTTCTGCTGACAGGGAAGGCTCTCCACCAGCAGAATACAATAGCATTGTGGGGGGGGGAATTCCCCCATCAACTCAGTGGAGCGATTTTCTTTCCTTCCAGCTGTTATTCATTTTTTGGGAAACCCCTTGGTTGGTATTTGCATGGTTGGTGGTTGCACCATCACTGTGTCATTGCCATGGGTATACTAGCATGCATGCCTGGAATGCTGGGCTGCTAGTGTCAGTAAGGAAGTAAAGTCACTTTTTTAAGTTTTATATTGCCTTTAATAAGCTAAACTCAATTAGAGAGTAAAACAGTGTAACTTGAGCCTGTACAAAAGAACAAAATCGATCTCACTAGACCCAGCAGATGTTCAAAGAGAGCAGCACCCATGGAGTCCTCACCACTCAAGGCAAGCTCTCTTCCAGGGGTTACCTCTGTGATAGACTCACCCGGGACAGAGGCTTTTGGAGGGGACTGAATGCTAGCCTCTTGCCTACCGACTATGGGCCCTGGCATTTGATGGAGCTACAGCATTTAGGAAGATGTTCTGTTATGTAATGCAAAAGGACATTATTAAGGAGGCCATGATGCCCCCCCCCCCCCCCCCAGCTTGGGACTCAGTGGACAGATGTACGTAAAAAGAAAGATGGAATGAGATCTGAAAAGCCCTGGGTCTCCTATTGTCTACTAGGTAGTCTGGGGAGGGGGGAGGTCACTGTTTGTATTGATAATGGTGCTAATTAACTCACCTATTGTCTGTCTGCTGGCAAACCTTTAAGTGGTGTGTTTATACGTGTAATAATGTGTATTGTACCTTGTGAGCTCGAAGTCGGCAAATCTGACCTGGAATGAGACCTGAGTCATCCAGGTGGCTAATTAAAGCGGAGTTCCACCCAAATTTTGAACAATATCTGTATGTATTCTCTTCCTTGCCTAGATGCTGACATGCCGTTTAAAAAAATTTAAATCACCGTAATTACCTTTTATTTTTCTATTCTTCTTTGTACTTCCTGGTTCTCCTCCCGTGGGAGTAGGCGTGTTTCTAGCCTCTCCTAGACTCCTGGGAGCTAGTCTCAGGCTTCCCAGGATGCCACTGAGCATGTGCGGGAACGAGCGGTGAATGCTGGGAGCACAGCATTCACCACATCCAGGAAATAAATGCTTGTGGGCTTCAAATGCCCACAATGAAGATGGAAACCGCCTGCAGTGAATAATATAAGTTATTCTTTCCGACGAAATCTGACACAGGCGGACATATTACACACAATATGTGAGTATGTAATGCTGAGAAGAAAAGTTTGTGAATGAACTAAAAAAAAAAAAAAAACGATAGATAAGTGGACCCCCGCTTTAATGTAATGTTTATAGTATATGTTGGTTGTGTTAATTATATCCCTGTGTACAGGTTGTATTACAACCCCTGGCAAAAATGATGGAATCACCAGTCCCTGAGGATGTTCCTTCAGTTGTTTATTGTTGTAGAAAAAAAGCAGATCACAGACATGGCCAAAAACTAAAGTCATTTCAAATGGCAACTTTCTGGCTTTAAGAAACACTAAAAGAAATCAAGAAAAATTATTGTGGTGGCCAGTAACAGTTAGATTTATAGAACAAGCACAGGGAATAAATTATGGAATCACTCAATTCTGAGGAAAAAATTATGGAATCACCCTGTAAATTTTCATTACAAACACTAACACCTGCATCAGATTAAATCTGCTGGTTAGTATGTAGGTAAAGAGGGTAAATCATCACGCAGTGTTGCACAAGATGTTGGTTGTTCACAGTCGGCTGTGTCTAAAACATGGACCAAATACAAACAACATGGGAAGGTGGTTAAAGGCAAGCATACTGGTAGACCAAGGAAGACATCAAAGCGTCAAGACAGAAAACTTAAAGCAATATGCCTTGAAAACAGAAAATGTACAACAAAACAAATGAGGAACAAATGGGAGGAAACTGGAGTCAACATCTGTGACCGAACTGTAAGAAACCGCCTAAAGGAAATGGGATTTACATACAGAAAAGCTAAAGGAAAGCCATCTCTAACACCTAAACACAAAAAAACAAGGTTACAATGGGCTAAGGAAAGGCAATCGTGGACTGTGGATGATTGGATGAAAGTCATATTCAGTGATGAATCTCGAATCTGCATTGGGCAAGGTGATGATGCTGGAACTTTTGTTTGGTGTCGTTCCAATGAGATTTATGCAGATGACTGTCTGAAGAAAACATGCAAATTTCCACAGTCAATTATGATATGGGGCTGCATGTCAGGTAAAGGCACTGGGGAGATGGCTGTCATTAAATCTTCAATAAATGCACAGGTTTACATTGAAATTTTGGACACTTTTCTTATCCCATCTATTGAAAGGATGTTTGGGGATGATGAAATCATTTATCAAGATGATAATGCATCCTGCCATAGAGCAAAAACTGTGAAAAAAATTCCTTGAAGACATATAAGGTCAATGTCATGGCCTGGAAACAGTCCGGATCTCAATCCAATTGAAAATCTGTGGTGGAAGTTAAAGAAAATGGTCCATGACAAGGCTCCAACCTGCAAAGATGATTTGGCAACAGCAATCAGAGAAGGCTGGAGCCAGATTGATGAAGAATACTGTTTATCACTCATTAAGTCAATGCCTCAGAGGCTGCAAGCAGTTATAAAAGCCAGAGGTGGTGCAACAAAGTACTAGTGATGTGTTGGAGTGTTATTTTGTTTGTTTGTTTTTCGTGATTCCATAATTTTTTGCTCAGAATTGAGTGATTCCATAATTTATTCCCTGTGCTTGTTCTATAAATCTAACTGTTACTGGCCACCACAATTAATTTTCTTGATTTCTTTTAGTGTTTCTTAAAGCCAGAAAGTTGCCATTTGAAATGCCTTTAGTTTTTGGCCATGTCTGTGATCTGCTTTTTTTCTACAACAAGAAACAACTGAAGGAACATCCTCAGGGACTGGTGATTCTATAATTTTTGCCAGGGGTTGTATTAGGCAATATGATCAGGAGGGGGGGGGGGTGTGTCCTCCTATGGAGTATAAATTCTCTGTGAGTTTTCAAATAAACAGTTCTTATTCTGGTTTACTCCAAAACTGGTATTGCCTAGTTCTTGGGGTAACTATAGAGAGATTCACTGGTCTTGTGTTCCAGTGCTTGGGAAGCAGATTTTTGGGGGAGATACCCAGTCAGGATATCCGGAGTCTGTCACAACCTCGGCAATGTGTTTCGAGGGGCTTCTCCCCTCTTTTTAAGCCTTGGTAACTTACTGATTGCCCAAGTTGAATCTTTTTTTCTTTTTAAACATTGTTTAAGCTACTTTGTCCCTTTTCCTATGTAGGCCAACACTATGGTGTTGTGGAGGGGGTCGTTACGCGACCTCTTACTTTGCACTGCAAGGGCATATTAATTGGTCACTTTACCCTAAGTAATAAAAGACAGAACTCCGTGAAGCTTTCAGGGTAGCTAAGGGTCATTTTAAAGCAGAACTCCAGGCACAATTTAATACAGCCCTGTAAGTTATTAAGACATTATAAAATGTATTTTTAGTTGCAAGCAGTAACTCCATCCAATGTCAAATATTTCGCATGCTGCTCCAGGCAACATCAGGCTCCACACTCCACAATTATAGCTCAGATGCTGGCTTGTCTCAACCAAAGAAATTCATTGTATCTGCACCAGGGATGCCGTACATCAAGATTAGGGTTGCACCGATACCACTTTAGGACCGAGTACAAGTGCTGATCCTCTTTTTTCCCAAGTACTCGCCGATACCAATTACCGATACTTTTTTTAATGTCATGTGACAGTAACACTAATATGCAGCACTGATGGACACTGATAGTTGGCACTGATGAGGAGTGGACTGTGTCAGTAGTTTTTATTTTTATTTTATGTTTACAATTTTATTTTTTCCATTTTATTTATTATTTTTCTACAATTTTTTTCTACAATTTTTCTACAATTTATATTTTTTGTTATTTTTTTTACAATGCTTTCTTTTGTCCGGGGGGGGGGGGGGGAGGGGTCGGGGTGGACAGTGTCAGTTGTTTTTTATTAATTTTTTTTATATTTTTACGATTTTACTTAAATATTTATTTATTACAATTTTTCCCATCAACCCTGTTGGGAGGTGTGGGGGGGGGCTTTGGTGAGATATCAGGGTTCTACACAGACCCCTGACATCTCCCCTTTGAGACAGAGAAAGGGACTGAAAACACAGATTCCCCAGTCCCTTTCTCTGCAGCCTCAGCTGCACTAAAAATGAATGGACAAAATACAGAGGCTCCTCTCCATTCATAAACGGAGACATCGTAATCACAGTTTACTCTGCTTAGTTATGAATGGACAAAGTCAGTGATCACTGACTGTGCATTCAGAAAAAGGAAGGAGCCGGTAAATGACAGATTTACTGGCTTCTTCCTCCGCTCTACATCCTGACAGATCTGGGACGGGGGGACCGGAGTAGGATAGTTGGGGAGCGGAGGCGGGGCGGAGGGGAAGCAGGGGAGGAGCACAGAAAGACATGGAGGGGAAGTGGAGGGAGACTGGAGGAGGACAGAAGAGGCGGAGGAGCACGCAGGAGGAAACGGAGAAGGACACAGGGGACAGTCAGGGATGATCGGTGCGGCGGTGGGGGCGTTACAAGCACCGATCTCCCAGTATTAATTTCAATAAAGCAGCTGAAAGCCACAGGGGGAGGAGGAGAAGTGACTGTCAGGCTTTATTGAAATCTATACAGAGAGATCGGTGCTTGTAACTCCCCCCACCGCTGCACCGATCATCTGACTGCTCAGATATCAGATTAGGCATCGGAGCATTTGCACAAGTACAAGTAATTGTGCAAATGCTTGGTATCGGCACCGATACTAGTATCAGTATTGGTGCAACCCTAATCAAAATGCAAAATAATATTCTTTCTTTATTAAAATAGCTAGCAGGAACAAGTGCTAATCTGACATATTTTGCACTAGGCACAGCGCTTTCTTGAAGGTATCTTTGAAAAAGTGCTGTACCAAGTGCAAAACATGTTGAATAGAACCTTGTTCTGTTGGTTATTCTAAAAAAGAAGAATGTTAGGCCCCTTTCACACGAATGATCCGTTCAGGTCCGCCTGTCAGTTTTTCAGGCGGACCTGAACGGACGCTCCATAGACCTCTATGGACCGTCGGATGTCAGCGGTGACATGTCCGCTGACATCCGACCTGCTCCGATTCGAAAAAATGTAACGGAGGAAAACCTACTTTTCCATCCGGCTGCGGATCGGATGACGACGGACTCTACGGTCCGTCTTCATACAATCCCCCATAGGGGAGAGCGACACTCTGACAGGTCCGTCGCTGCACAGTGTGCAGCGACGGACCTGTCATCTGCCTGCTCAGCGGGGATCGACGGAGCGATCCCCTGCTAAGCAGAGCGGGCTCCGTACATGGACACGTCCGTGTGAAAGAGCCCTTATGCTGATAGGGGAAGAGAGCAGAGTGACAGAGAAATGAGCTCATCAGTCTGCTGCTGCTAAAGCTAAGTTCACACAAGCACGTGTCAACGCTCTATATCAATTAGGTGCATTGCAGTGGACAGCATTGTTCACATGGTCGAGTTTGCATCGTTTTCACGTTGCGTCGTGCCAACGTCTTGCGTGGCTTTACTGCTCTCCAGACGTCTCCATTCATGTCAATGTAAATGCACCACCGTCACCCCCTATGGCATTTACAGCACATTTGAGATGGAGATGTCTGGAAAGCATTAACCCCTTCCCACCCGTGCCATAACCAAAAGACGCTACAGCGCAGCTCTCCAGTTCTGCAACGGCATCCATGGAACTCCTCCCAGAACCACGCCTTACGTGCGCCCCCTGGGGAGCGCTCTGTGACAACTGTGTCCTGTGGACACAGCTGATCACAGATCGCGGTAAAGGGCCAATCACAGTGGCTCTTTACCATGTGATCAGCAGTCCTTTCCTCAAATGTTGTCTCTGTGTGAGGTAAGGGGAGCCGATAACCAGCAAGGCTGACAGTACATTGTTTACACCGATAATCAGGGCACTCATCATCAGTGCCCTGACTATCAGTGCAGCCCCATCAGTGTACATTAGTGCCCTGACTTTCAGCGCAGCCCCATCAGTGCACATCAGTGCAGCCTCATCAGCAAACATCAGTGCAGCCTCATTAATGCCCATCAGTGCAGCCTCATCAGCAAACATCAGTGCAGCCTCATCAATGCCCATCAGTGCAGCCTCATCAATGCCCTCAGTGCAGCCTCATCAATGCCCATCAGTGCAGCCTCATCAATGCCCATCAGTGCAGCCTCATCAGCAAACATCAGTGCAGCCTCATCAATGCCCATCAGTGCAGCCTCATCAATGCCCATCAGTGCAGCCTCATCAATGCCCATCAGTGCAGCCTCATTAATGCCCATCAGTGCAGCCTCATTAATGCCCATCAGTGCAGCCTCATCAGCAAACATCAGTACATCCTCATCAGCAAACATCAGTGCAGCCTCATTAATGGCAATCAGCACACATTAGTGCAGCCTCATCAGCACCCATCAGTGCAGTCTCATCAGCGCCCATCAGTGCAGCCTCATCAGCGCCCATCAGTGCAGCCTCATCAGCGCCCATCAGTGCAGCTTCATCAGTGCACATCAGTGCAGCCTCATTGACGCCCATCAGTGCAGTCTCATTGACGCCCATCAGTGCAACTTCATCATCACACATCAGTGCAGCCTCATCAGCGCACATCAGTGCAGTCTCATCAGCGCACATCAGTGCAGCCTCATCAGCACACATCCGTGAAGAAGAAAAATTACCTATTTGCAAAATTTTATAACAGAAACTATGAAAAACTTTTCTCAAAATTCTTGATCTTTTTTTGTTTATATAGCAAAATATAAAAAAAAAATACATTAGTGATTAAAGTGTATACCACCAAAAGAAAGCTCTGTCTCAAAAATAAATTAATTAAAAAAAAAAAAATAATCGCACCCAGGACATGTGTACAACCCCATCTGCTGCCTCTGCAGCTAAAAGGGTAGCAGCTTAGGGGGGGGGGGGGTAAAAATGCTGCCCCTAAACCCCTAAAATGAACAATCCTTAAATCTCAAGAATACTGGACACAAATGCAAATCCTTTGGCACGTAAAACATCCCTCATATGTACGGTGTTTCACTTGTGTATTTTATTTGTACATTTTGCCATTTGCCTGGAGTTCAGCTTTAACCCCATTTTCTTGCAATGAACTACATTTTCTATGTACATTTTTTCATTACGACAATATTCCTTTTCTAAACAAAAACAAATTTCCCATACCATTTGTTGTCTCCATATTTGAGCTGTATTGCCACAAGATTATTTAAGAATCTTCATCCACGGTAGGTGGTATCAAACCTAGAAGAATTAAAAATAAAATTAATTAAACTGCCTATTAAAAAAAAAAAAAAAATTATTTTTATAGTCTCGTATTGGTTTCTGTGGACAACCCGGGTACCCTTCCTCCCAGGTCCAGGGCTAAGCACAGCAAGCCATCACATCTCTACCCTTCAATAGAGAAATGACAGATGAACCCTTATGCCGCGTACACAGGAGCGGAATTTCCGTCAGAAAAAACTTGGATGGTTTTTGGGACGGAATTCCGATCAAGCTTGTCTTGCATACACACGGTCACAAAAAAGTTCTCTGAATTTTCGACCGTCAAGAACACGGTGACGTACAACACTACGACGAGCCGAGAAAATGAAGTTCAATGCTTCCGAGCATGCGTAGGGATTTTGCGCATCCGAATTGCATACAGACGATCGCATTTTCGGATAGGAACTGTAAAATAGAGAGCCTGCTCTCAATCTTTTGCTGGCTGGAATTCCGCCAGCAAAAGACCGATGGAACCATACGCACGGTCGCGTTTTCCAACAAAAAAGCTCTCATCGGAGTTTTGCTGGCGGCATTTCCGATCGTGTGTACGCGGCATAAGTGGATGTTGAAGGCAACAACATTTTCTTCCCTCCACTTTTTATCCATGGTTACATTTGTTCCCGGAGAATCGATTGGCTTTGTCCTCCACTGACGCTTGTTTGTATGCAACGGTGATATTTTAAGAGCCTCTAAGGCTTCGAAACACAATGGAACATGAACACAGCCAATAGAAGACCAGGTTGTCCTCCTAGCTTCCACCTACAAATCTCTTCCAGCCAGGAGAAAAGCCTGCAATGAAATGCTCAACAGGTGCCCAATTGTATGGAAATAATTGCTATGTATAAAAGAAAATAAAGTCGGTAGAACAGCCCGTTCCAGCTGCAGGGCGCGTGTTTGTGACGTCCTGTCCGGGTTTTGGCAGCCTTTATCCAGCAGCCCCCACATGTCACACTGACTCCGATGGCAAATGTCTCACCTCCCGGGTATTCAGAAGAATAAGCGAATGAATCAAAGTGAAGGAAATAAACAAGTCTGCTTGTATAGAGCCAGCATATCCAATTGTGCTTGTCTGCTTTAAGATGGCCATAGATGTTCGAATCCTCAGCCAGTTCAGCAGGGACCAGCCGAGAATCGAACCATCTATGGGCAGGCTGATTGTATCCAAAGACAATCCCATACCTCCCAACTGTCCCGGATTTCAAGGGACTGTCCCTGATTTCGAGGGACTGTCATTGACTTGGAGCAATGTCCCTCTGTCCCTTATTCCTCCTCATTTTGGTCTGATCTATATAGTTGTATATAAAATGCACTTTTTATCTTTCAAAAAGTGTTTTCCAGCGCTAAACCTTTCATCCAAATTCTAAATTGCTGCATTTGTACATTTCAAAAGCCAATATAAAGGAATAGTAGTGGTTTAACAAATCTTTTTTTTGCGTAATTCTCCTTTAAGAGGGCGTGGCAGGAGGTGTGTCCTATGCCTACATACTTTTGATAATAGGTGTCCCCTGTTCCCAACTCTATTTGTATATTTTAAAAGCCAATATAAAGGAATAGTAGTGGTTAAAAAAAGCACTTGTGGATTTAATTAACCTTTTTTTTATGGGTTAATTCTCCTTTAAGGGGGTGTGGCAGGGGGCGTGTCCTATGCCTACATACATTTGTTAGTAGATGTCCCTCATTCAATCTCAAAATGTTGGGAGGTATGCAATCCATTGATCGAGTTGAGTACAAACGGTACGTCAGATTTTTGCATGAGATTATTGCCAGCGGCTATACCCTAGGGTGGATTTGATTTAAATCAAGAAGATTTAAATCACGATTAAATCATAATTTTTAAAGAGCAACTGTTATCTCTGTCCCACAGCGGCTCCTTCTCTGACCCGCTGTTGGCTCCTCCTCTGACCCGCTGTTGGCTCACCGACAGTCCCATTCACTTTAATGGGACGGCTGGTGATGCGGCAGGGACACAACAAGGGGAGGGACATGGCGGCAGCAGGTGATTGGATGGATGATGGATCTGAAATGACAGGCGCTCTTTAAATGTAAGGACTTATTCCTGCTGGTAGTTAGAATATTTAATATTTGCAAAGAAAATGCAGGTTTCCTATTAAGAATAATAAGCGGTCAGGTTAGTAAAACAGCGATATCAGAAGTGATTCAATTACACAGTTTGTAGTGTACATAGATTTGCAAAACAATGGGATAAAGGAATATTCCTGAACTTTGTTTTATCTCATGGTTACTGTGTGAATGCATCAATGCAGTGCATGTTATCTCAGCTTGCAGAGCTTGGATTCATTGAATGAGTTTACCAAAAATTTAAATATTGCACAATATACAGACTCATGCTACATAACTAAGCTCCATTCCATGCTGAATAAAAAAAAATGATTATCTTAAAGTGTAACTTCCGTCATTTTTTCATCTTTCCATCTAATAAATCTTCTGCCCTTGTTGTTGTTTTACCTTTGGATAGTAAAACATTTTCTTCCTGCCAGTAAATACCTTATACAGCCCACTTCCTGTTTCTTGTCTGGTCATTAGCCTAGCATAGCTCCCAACTGTCCCTGATATTGAGGGACTGTCCCTGATTTGGTGCAATGTCCCTCTGTCCCTCTTTCCTCCTCATTTGTCCCTCATTTTGGTCTGATCTATATAGCTGTATATAAAATGCTCTTTTTATCTTTCAAAAAGTGTTCCCAGTGCTAAACCTTTCATCCAAATTCTAAACTGTTGCATTTGTACATTTTAAAAGCCAATTTAAAGGAATAGTAGTGGTAAAAAAAAAAAAAGCCCTTGTTGAATTAATTACCCTTTTTTTTGGTTAATTCGCCTTTAAGGGGGTGTGGCAGGGGGCGTGTCATATGCCTACATACATTTGCCAATAGGTGTCCCTCATTCCCATCTCAAAATGTTGGGAGGTGTGGCCTAGGCTTATGACATCATGTACAGCTCTCTCTCTCATGAGAGTTTGCCAAGAAGGGAGGGGGGGGGTCACAAGAGGGCCAATGAGAGCTGGAGGCGTGTGTCTGTGTAAATCCAGGAAGTGAACAGGCGGCAGCTTCAGCTGCCCACAGTTAAAATGGATGCAGCCAGACTTAGTGGAGGGAGATTTCTGCAGCATATTTGGATACATACAGAATCACAGTATATATAAAATAATATGCAAAGTGATTGGAGGGAAGCTTCAGAATGGCAAAGATGTTTTTATTACAAATTATGTGAGCAGACTGCAGTTCCTCTTTAAATAGAATACTATCTTTAGACTTTTACTCCAAAAGCATTTTTAGCAAAATAATTTTGATAAAAATCCAAAAAGTTTGATTTAAATAAAAAACAAAAAAAAACGGATTAAAAAAAAATAAAAATGTATTTTTATCCACCCTGCTATAGCCACTAGCAAGAATCACTGCATTCTCCCAGCTAGGGCAGCTCCCTGCTCCCCCCACCCCCCCGCTGGCAGAACACTGACTGTTGAGGGGGGAAATCGAGTGATTTCAGCCACAGGTTGCAGGAAAGAAAAACAGCATCATCCATGGCCTGCCTGCCATGACCATAGTGATACAACCACACACACACACTCTGAGACCCTCCTATACTACTGTACCCAGTTGTATAAATAACTAATGCTGCGTACACACGGGCGGACTTTTCGACCGGACTGGCCCGACAGACTTTCCAGCGGACTTTTGACGGACTTCCAGCGGACTTTCTAACGACCGGACTTGCCTACACACGATCGCACCAAAGTCCGACGGATTCGTACGTGATGACGTACACCGGACTAAAATAAGGAAGTTGATAGCCAGTAGCCAATAGCTGCCCTAGCGTCGGTTTTCGTCCGTCGGACTAGCACACAGACGAGGGGATTTCTGGGTCCGGCGGAGTTACGACGTAAAGATTTGAAGCATGTTCCAAATCTAAAGTCCGTCAGATTTGCGACTGGAAAAGTCCGCTGAAGGTCCGGTGAAGCCCACACACGGTCGGATTGTCCGCCGGATTTGGTCCGTCGGCGTCCGTCAGACCAGTCCGGTCCAAAAGTCCGACCGTGCGTACGCCCCATAACACAGTGGTGTAGTGGTTATCACTTCCGCCTAGCAGCAAAAGAGTCGCTGGTTCGAATCCCAACCAGGACACTACCTGCCTGGAGTTTGTGCCTGCGTGGGTTTCCTCCGGGTACTCCGGTTTCCTCCCACACTCCAAAGACATGCTGGGAGGTTAATTGGATCCTGTCTAAATTGTCCCCTAGAATGTGTATGATTGTGAGTTAGGGACCTTAGATTGTAAGGTCCTTGAGGGTAGGGACTGATGTGAATGTATAATGTATATGTAAAGCAATGTGTAAGTTGACAGCGCGATACAAGTACCTGAAATAAGTCGTTGGCATCACTGGAAGGAATGGTGCCAGTGGAAGAAATAATACCCTATTGTTGTGGGGAGGAACTATGCCCAACTGTTGGTGTCAGTTAGTGGAATAGTGTCTCACCATTGGTGTCAGTTGGTGGAATTGTGCCTTATCAGTTGGAAGACCCATGGGCCCAAAAAAAAAAAAAAACCCATCAAAGGGTCATCTGGGCTGTGGGCCACAGTTTGGAGACAACTGCTCTAGGTAGCTTCTGTTCCTTTTCACTAGGTCTGAACCAAGTTTCAAAGCTATAGCACCCATAATGCAGTAGGAGCTTTACTGCTCTGTTCTTGCATGAGCTGTGTGGGTGGAATGTCGGACTAGCATACAGACGAGCGGATTTCTCGATAGGAACTGGGTCCGGCGGAGTTCTGATGTAAAGATTTGAAACATGTTCCAAATCTAAAGTCCATCAGATTTTCGACCGAAAAAGTCCGCTGAAGGTCCAATGAAGCCCACACACGGTCGGATTGTCCATCGGACCAGTCCGGTCGACAAAGTCCGCTTGTGTGTACAGGGCATTAGGCCTGATTCATACCTATGCATTTTGCAGATTTGCAATACAGAACGTGTTCCATAGGAAACCATGTTAAATGGACTGTAATGCAAATCTGCAAAATGCAAAAAGCACTAAAAAAAAAAAACAAAAAACGCATAGTTGTGAATCAGGCCTTACACCCGCTGTAATAATGTTTTCCCCACAAAGGAAACTTCTCATTGTGGCACCGTTTGTCTATTCGCCTCGTTTTTTTTTTTTTTTCCACCCACCCCCAACTTTCCAAAAACCCAAGTTTCCATGTTAAAGTTTTACAAACTGCAAAACGTAGCAACAAAATTGGGCCAGGTACTACAAAACGAAAGGCAATCATTTAACAGACCATTATACCTACAGTGCCTTGAAAAAGTATTCACACCCCTAAAACTTTCCACATTTTGTCATGTTACAACCAAAAACGTAAATGTATTTTATTGGGATTTTATGTGATGGACCAACACAAAATGGCACATAATTGTGAAGTGGAAGGAAAATGATAAATGCTTTTCAAAAGTTTTTACAAATAAATATGTGAAAATTGTAGCGTGCATTTGTATTCAGCCCCCTTTACTCTGATACCCCTAACTAAAATCTAGTGGAATCAATTGCCTTCAGATGTCACCCAATTAGTAAATAGAGTCCACCTGTGTGTGAAATATAAATATAATATATTTATATATAAATATAAATATGGCTGTTCTGTGAAGCCCTTAGAGGTTTGTTAGAGAACCTTAGTGAACAAACAGCATCATGAAGGCCAAGGAACACACAAGACAGGTCAGGGATAAAGTTGTGGAGAAGTTTAAAGCAGGGTTAGGTTATAAAAAAATATTCCAAGCTTTGAACATCTCGTGGAGCTCTGTTCAATCCATTATCTGAAAATGAAAAGAGTATGGCACAACTGCAAACCTACCAAGACATGGCCGTCCACCTAAACTGACCGGCCGGGCAAGGAGAGCATTCATCAGAGAAGCAGCCAAGAGGCCCATGGGAACTCTGGAGGAGATGCAGAGATCCACAGCTCAGGTGGGAGAATCTGTCCACAGGACAACTATTAGTCGTGTTCTCCACAAATCTGCCCTTTATGGAAGAGTGGCAAGAAGAAAGACATTGGTGAAAGAAATTCATAAGAAGTCCTGTTTACAGTTTGTGAGAAGCCATGTGGGGGACACAGCAAACATGTGGAAGAAGGTGCTCTGGTCAGATGAGACCAACATTTTTTACCTAAAAGCAAAACGCTATGTGTAGCAAGAAAGAAAAAAACACTGTACATCACCCTGAACACACCATCCCCACCGTGAAACATGGTGGTGGCAGCATCATGTTGTGGGGATGCTTTTCTTCAGGGGGGACAGGGAAGCTGATCAGAGTTGATGGGAAGATGGATGGAGCCAAATACAGGGGGTCCCCGGGTTACAAACAAGTTAGGGACTGTAGGTTTGTTCTTAAGTTGAATCTGTTTGTAAGTCGAAACAGGTACATTTTTTAAGTGTAGCTCCAGCCAAAAAAACTATTTTTAAGCTTTTTGGATAGCATAGGGAAGGGTTAACACCCCTGTAACATTTGTTTTGCTGTCTGTGCCCCTGTTCAGAAGATTTCACCTCACTTTCTGTCCCAATGACAATTGGATTTTGAAAAATTTGGGTTGTTGTGGAAACAAGCCTTGGTGATAATGCATCAGTGGAGGTACCTTTTCCCCATAATTGCTCTTACAGGAGTAAATTTCCCTTCCTAGGGGTAGATTTCCTCTCACTTCCTGTTTTCTCCCTCCGTTTGTAAGTAGGAGTCGTTTGTAAGTCGGATGTTTGTAACTAGGGGACCCCCTGTACAGGACAATCTTAGAAGAAAACCTGTTAGAGTCGGCAAAAGACTTGAGACTGGGGCGGAGGTTCACCTTCCAGCAGGACAACGACCCAAAACATACAGCCAGAGCTACAATGGAATGGTTTAGATCAAAGTCCAGACCTAAATCCAATTGAGAATCTGTGGCAAGACTTGAAAATTGCTGTTCGCAGACGCTCTCCATCCAATCTGACAGAGCTTGAGTTATATTTTGCATAGTAGAAGAATGGGCAAACATTTCACTCTCTAGATGTGCAAAGCTGGTAGAGACATCCCCAAAAAGACTTGCAGCTGTAATTGCAGAGAAAGGAGGTTCTACAAAGTATTGACCATTTATAATTTTCCTTCCACTTCACAATTATGAGCCACTTTGTGTTGATCTATCACATAAAATACCAATAAAATACATTTACGTTTTTGGTTGTAACATCACAACATGTGGAACATTTCAAGGGGTATGAATACTTTTAAGGCACTGTAGGCCCCTGCAGGAGAAACACACAGTGATCATTGACCTTTTGATGCAAATCTGCACAAAAAGCAAAACGCACAACACCCCCCCCCCAAAACCCCAATCCCCCCCCCCCCCCCAAGGGGGGAGCCTTGCAGCACTTTTACATAAAGAACCACCTTATTTTCCTTGGAAGCCCGACACTCTGTAATTTATTCTGTGTATTTTAGATATCAGCTGCACCTGTGTTGGAAAGGCACACGGATGTCGGATGTCTGATGACAGAGTCCGCGCTCGCCCCGAGCCTTCCCCAACAATGCAGCTGAAAGGCGTAAAATTAATATCGATCAACTTTTTTTGCGGAGGTAGATAAATTGTGTCATTTTGCAATATCAAACCCCCCCGAGGATCACACATGGGATATTCAGGATAACATGCCTACCTGCTGTCACATAACTAGATCATTAAAAATTAGCATAGCCTATATAACGAGCCCACATAAAAGAGACTGGAACAAGAAATGAGATGCAATTACTTGCCCCGTTGTGCTAACGAATACATAATCTAGTCTAAAATGAGGCAAAGGAAGAAAAGAAAGAAAAAAAAAAAAAACACATTAACAACTGCTCATTAACACTATCGCAACCCTCGCTGCGCTCCAAGCTGTCTCTGCTTTCGTCTGCAATGCAGTCAGTTTGGGAGCAGAGAGGGGAAGGAGGTCTCTGGTGGGAAATACACAAATCACATTTTCAAGAAGAAATTAAAATGCCTTCAGATATTTCCAATTCTCCTACCTGCATGGCTGGGTAAAAACGATCTTTTTTTTTTTTGCTGTCACCCTCGCAGATGATACCATGGCAAGTCAATGTATGAGGGGAGGGGGGGGGGGGACTGTGTACAAGAGCCTGTTATGTGTGTTCTCCCAATTAACAGGCTCTGTCAGGTGACCAGTGACCTTCAGCGCTAAGCAAATAAAAGATTTTCTTTTTTTGGAGAAAGTAATATACAGGCAGAACTAATAATGAAAGGCTGCTAAGCACTGTTTGTATGTAAAAAAAAGACATAGAACAGAACCCCGCTAGGAAAAAAAAAAAGCAAGCTAATTATTGGGGGAAAAAAAAAAATTACATTAATTTAGGTGCCTATAGATTTTCCATTATTGTCATTGCATGAGCAGAATTAAAAAAAGGAGAACTCCACCCTGGGCAAGCACTTTGCATAATCTTAAATTAAAAATAAGCTGTGCTAGATTAAATAAAGTTTGATATTGTGACATAAAAAAACCATTGAAACATGCATATGGATGAAAAAGGGCTTTAAACCCCCTGAGTGTCCAATTTATTCTTAAGTGTCTCTGAAGAAAGAATGTTCTTCAGCACCAATCTCAGAGCAACAATCTATGTGTGATTCTTCAACAGATTCATCCACGGTGACATATGACCAAGACACCCAAGAAGAAGTGAGGGGGTAAGATAGGAACGGTCCTCCACCTGTAAAATCCCTGCCGCTTACCGGCTGGATAGATCTCTTGTTAGGGAGATCAAAAAATGCCTGTGGCTTGTTCTCCAGCCCCGGGTCTCTGTGCTTAGCAGCAAGTATCCCAGATTCCTCCTCGCTGGATCTCCCAAGTGTATGCCAATGGTCAGTTAGTCCCCATGTCAGGATAAAAATGCTTCCATAGTGTAAATCCTTAAAACGTTTATTAGCTTAAAAGACGAGATTGCACTTACAATTGCCATAGATATAAATAGCGTGTCAAAAAATGGTCGAGCTGGCCGGCTCTCAATAGCTGCCCGTTGCTTCCGGGGACTTTGCGTTAACTCAGTGACGTCAGCACGCCGCTCCTCCCTGCGCCGTTTCGTCACAGATGACGTCGTCCTGAGGCACGGGCGGCGTGCTGATTCACCGCCATAAATAGTCTACAACAGACACAGTAACGCCCAGCTCTGAGCTCCCAGTGCCCCTTATGCAAAATCCACCATTTTAAAATAGGGCAGATGCCCATAATAAGCGGAACACTGAAAATCGCACTTGGAAGATAGTTAAACCATATCCAAACTGGGTTATTGTCTCTATCTATTGGTAAAAAGGAAATGCCTAAAAGTTAAAGTGCTAAACCTAGATGAGGACAAAAAAGTATAAGAAGAAAAAAAAAAGGAAAAAGTCCTGTCTATATAACAGAACAAAAGTTGATTATCAATAAACAAAGTGAAAGTCCCCCTCCACGGGTAGCCACCCCCCAGTCCCTGATATTACCAGTAGAAAGGAAGAAGTCCGTTTCCCCATTTTCCTCAACATAAAAAGAAGGATTTAAAACTGTTCATTAATCCTTATTTAAATAAGAATGAACCAAGTTAAAAAAATCACTAGAGATAGCAAGGAGTGAAGATCAAATCCTAGTGCGATCATAGACGTTAACAGGGCTTGGCACTAGTACCAAGACGCCTACCAGTGCTAATTAGTACTAGTGCCGAACCCTGTTAATGTATACGGCTCCTGCTGCTGTCAATCATATCCAATGACGCGGGGGGGGGCGGGGCCGAGTCCTGCATCAGGACACGGGGAGCGTCCCGCACGAGTGCCCAGAGGGAGAGCGGCTCTCCAACGGAGCTCTCGAGAAGAGGAGAAGCCAGGAGTGCCGCTGAGGGACCCCAGAAGAGGAGGATCGGGGCCACTCTGTGCAAAACAAACTGCACAGAGGAGGTAAGTATGACATGTTTGTTTTTATTTTGTTTTTTTTTTTTTTGTTTTTTTAAAACAAACCTGTACATATCCTTTAACCTGAAATCCCACGTTGCATAAATCAAATTGAACCCCCCCCCCCCCCCCCCTATTCACTCCACAACTCCCGCAAATAACAGGGACAAGTCATGCCAAAATGAGATCAAGGATTTAAAATTTGCAACAATATTTATTTTTTTTATATACTCTTTAGGAAAAACAGTTGTGTTCTGTTGTTTAAAAAGTAGGTGCAAATGCCAGGAAAATAAAGATGGGAAAAATGTTAAAATTATGTATGGGAAAAAAAAAAAAAAATTGGCTTGTTTAATGATTAACTGCAGACACACAGAATTCTACTGCAAGACCGCAGTGTATTTATAATAGTACATTGTACAGACACAGAAAAATCACCAGAGACAGCATGCCTGGCTTGGAGTAACCCCCCAAACATTAGTATGCTGAGAATATTATTCATGTTCGCAGTTAATACCTTCAAAGTAATGCAGTGCAGATCTGGAGCTGCAGCCTGGCTGGAAGCTGTATTTTATCTTCAAAAAAAAAATGGTATAAAACGGAAAAATGGAAATAAGGCGCAAAAAACACACTCAAAAATCTTCTTCATCACCCTCTCACAATTGGGAGTTTCTCAGCGGACTATTGTTAGGATGGACTAAGACCTGGAAACTCTGTAAATTGTGAAAGACTTCCTGCTATAATTTGATCAATTGTAGCCAAAATATAAAGTCTATTAAAATCCAATTTTTTTGGGGTTTTCAGATAATGTTAAGACTTCTATCAGGTTTTGTTTTTTTTCTGCCTGCGCCCCGTCAGGGAGATTTCCCTACACTTCCTGTCCCAGAGACAAAGCAGGAAGTAGAAGGAAATCTCTCTAAAGAAAATAGATATCCCATCTTGCTTTTGATGAAGGCCTAAGGCCGAAACGCGTCAGTTTTTGGATGATGTTATTGCTGTAATGCTCTAATAAATATTTTCTATAGAGAAGCTGTCGAGTTGCCGGCCTGTACTTTCTATGGATCCCATCTTAAAGTGGTAATAAAGCATTGTTTAAAAATAAAACGAACATGTTATACTTATCTGCACTGTGTAATGCAAAGCTCCCAACTGTCCCTGATTTTGAGGGACTGTCCCTGATTTGGAACAAAGTCCCTCTGTCCCTCTTTCCTGCTCATTTGTCCCTCATTTTAGTCTATTCTATATAGTTGTATATAAAATGCAGTTTTTGTGTTTCAAAAAGTGTTTCCCAGTGCTAAACCTTTCATCCAATTTCCAAATTGCTGCATTTGTACATTTCAAAAGCCAATATAAAGGAATAGTAGTGGTTTGACTAATCTTTTTTTGTATAATTCTCCTTTAAGGGGGCGTGGCAGGGGGCTGTGTCCTATGCCTACATACTTTTGCTAATAGGTGTCCCTCGTTCCCATCTCAAGAAGTTAGGAGGTGTGGTGATGGTTTTACACAGAGCAGCTCTGAGGCTTTTCTTTTCGGGTCCCCTCCCAGCTCTTCCTCAAGCAGTTCCCCCAGAGAAAGCCGCTTGCCCTAGGGGGCACTGGTGCATGCTCGCTCCTGAGCCCATGCTCTATGCGTCCATAAGACACAGAGCCGTGGCTTGGCCCCCCCCCCCCACTCTCTCCATATTGGCTCACTGGCTGTGATTGACAGCAGTGGGAGCCAATGGGCTCCAGCTGCTGTCTCAGCCAATAAGGAGGGAGAGTCCTAGGACAGTCGAGGCTATTGTGAACATCGTTGGATCGGAGGGAGTTCAGATAAGGATTGGGGGGGCTGGAGGGGGGGCGCTGCACACAGGTTTTTTTTTCTAACCTTCATGCATGAAGGTAAAAAACTTTCAGCCTTTAGAAACCCCCCCCCCCCCCCTTAAGCTGGCCATGCATATAGTTTCTTTTTTTTTTTTTCTTTTTTTTTTTTCATTCAGTCCGACTAACAGATTCCTCCATTCCCAAAAATTAGATGGAGGAAAACCCCCGCCCCCCCCCCCCCCCCCACTGTGACAATGTATTCTGACGGTGGGAGATCCAGTGCTGTCAGAATACAATGAACAATGACTGCAAAAGTTTTCCGAACTGCTTGTTCGACAGAAGTTGGTCATTAAATCTAGTTTGTAAGCGTTTTCTCGGGCGAGATCGTTGAGCGAACATTTGGAGGGGGAGATGCAAACTTTATAAGTGATCATAAGAATGGGAGGTGAGAGGAAGTCTTCCACCAGGGAAACCTCCTAAAGTGTTCTAACCACCCATGTCATGGCTTAGGGCAGGGTGGCTACAGGGACAACTGTCTAAAGCTGGCCATAGACAGACCAAAATTCAGCTGGTTCAGCAGGGACCAGATGAATGCTGATCCATGTGTGCCTAAGAGGAGGAGGGGAGTAGCTGGAAGCCGCCATGGAGGAGAGGACACAGAGCCGCTGCACCACGCTGCCTGCCACCCGCTGCCAATGGGGTAAGTGCCGGACCGACCGGCAAACATCGGGGGGGTGGGTGCCGCTCGGAGGAGGGCGGTTGTTTGTTTGCCCCTCCCCCCAAAAAAACACCATCCCCCACTGGGGACACTGCTGTTAGCTTGGCCTCACGGGACTCCCCGCAACCGTCCCTTACTTTTTAACTACTACTCCTGGATCCCTCCCCTTACAGTATGTTCCCTCCCTTCTCTATCTTTACTTCTCTCTTTTTCTACTGTCTTCATCTGTCATGCTTCTATTGCTCCAATGAACTGCCAGTTGACGAGCTTCCCTCTACCATCCACATGGTCCCAGATAGCAAGGATAACACATTACCTCTACAGAGGTCACAGCACTCCTACCCCAACCAGCTGACTAGTTTTAGGGCCCATTTACACCAGATGCAGTGGGATCCATTTTTGATTGCACTCCAACTGCATAGACAGTCCAAAATCCAGGTTATCCTATGGGCATACCCAGATAGCAAAGTGTTGAATTGTAAGGCTTTTTACCTTGCTGCACATTTTCACTGGCAAGGTGTGAACTTGTAGAGCACTTGAAGCACAAGTTCTAGTTCATGCTTTTCCAATTTGTAGCAAATTTGCCTGGCAAGTCTCTAGCAAGGGCAAAGTTGCAATAATGAGTCTAAAGAAAGAGCTCTGCAAGTCTACAGCATGAAAATTCAGCCACAGTGACCCCCTGTGGTGGGATGACTATTGCACAACATAACAGAACTTGCAGCAGACTTGCAGAATGTTTGCAAAGAAAGTGTAAGGGCCTTCCTTCTCTGAGCTGGTCACTCAGCTGTCGGCTAATTGCCAGCTCCCATCTCTCCAGTTACTCAGCTGTTCATGATATCCTGCTCGTCAGTCCTGCCTACTTAAGCCGTCCAGTCCAGAGGATCTCTGCCTTTGCCTTGGTTAACATAACAGAAACTATCTCCTGCGATCCTGTTGAAGACTTGCTTTGCTGACATTCCTTCTGGCTCCAGATCCTGCTTGCTGTTCCACTACATTGATCCCTGACTTCTGGCTTGCCTGACTATCCATTCCGGTTACTGAACTTTGGCTATGTTTTGACTACGTTTGTCCTTTTTACTTTTATTATTAAACAAATGTGATTTACCGGAACTTCTGTCTCGGCCTGGTTTTTGACAGAAAGTTGATGTGGCGTCATGCAATGCGGACTTGCTGCAGTTGTGCAACAAACTTGTGAAGCTTGGCAAGTCAAGCAATGGAAACTTTATTTACTTTTGTATTTGTATTTCTCTTTGACATGGCTAATGGGAGCTTTGTTCCGCATTCCTCCCTATGGCTGTATTTTTTTTCTATTTTTAAACATCTGTAGTTTATACATCAGTTCACTGTATTTTGCTGAGAAAAAAAAAATTAATTAATTCTTTGTGAAATAGAAAGTTTGGATTTCCCATCATTTTCTGTACCAGCGACAATGGTCATAGGCAGGGCTTTTTTTCAGCAGGAATGTGGGGGAACACATTTCCAGCACCTCCAGCACTGAATGTATGTAATGGCAAGGGGTGCTGGAGGATCTATTAAGCTGCCGGGGATCTTATGTTGCTGGAGTGGAGCCATTTTTGAGTGGAGGTCTATTGTTGCTGGTGGGGGATCTTTTGTTGCTGGGGGGGGAAATTATTGCTGGAAGAGATCTACTATTGACTGAGGGGGTCTTTTGTTGCTGGCTACTGGGGAGTCTATTGATACTGGCTGCTGGGGAGTCTATTGTTGCTGCTGGGGTGGTATTTTTTTGTGGGGGTCCATTGTTGCTGGGGGGGTTCTATTGTTTCTGGTCGAATCTATTGTTGCTTGGGGGGGGGGGTCTATTGCTGCTGGCTGTAGGGGATCCATTTTACTACTTTTCTTGCCATCATTAACAAATTACGTACAAATTACCTAGCACCACAAAATTATACTTGGCTCTGCAGTCTCTAAAAGGGCCAGTACTGGGAGGTGGGTGGGGGGCTGAAACCAAAGAACGGTGCTCAGAGGTGGGTAGGGGGTGGAGACAAGAAGTGACTCAGAAGGGGGGAGTTCCTGCACCTATTGTCTGAGAAAAAAAGCCCTGGTCATAGGACAATAGCGAGGCTGATTCATCCCAACGAGTGCATAGACAGCAATAAAAACCTGACAAGGGTTCTAATGCTTACCTATTCTTTCCAGAAAAAACACATACTTTAAGGCCACACGTTTCAAATGTATGGAATAAAAAAAATACACAGTACACCAAGCACAGGCATCCTTACTCTTGAGAACGATTGACATTCTGAAAACCATCAGATTTCTGCCCATTATACACCACAAAGGATTGTAAACTTGGGAGCCATACTACTGCTAAGTCTGTATTCATACAACAAAAAAATTCTCAAAAAACGTGCCTAAACACTGTGTGTTGGTGCCACCCATATCCGCCACTACAGCATCGCAGGCCATGCCAAAATAAATTTTAACAAGCTATTCAGATAACACTGTAATGGCTGCAAGGACACTAAGGCCAATGGGATGCAACCTGGAATCTGCAACCAAGGGTCCCATAGTTTGTTGAACTTAGGAGTGCCTCAAGATATGCCTTTCTTCAAGCAGTGACAACCAGGGATTTCCTTACTTTGAAGGGATTTCCTCTCACTTCCTGTTGTGGCTATGGGACAAGATGTGAGTGGAAAAGTCACCAATGGGATACAGATGGGAAAAATGTACAGGGGTTATAACCCTTCCTCACTCTATCCAAAATAAAAAGAAAAATGTTTTGCCTTCAGTTCTACTTTAAAGCTAGCTGTTGTCCATGAAAACAGTTATTCAGGCCTGGACTCATGTAACCCTACCTGCTGGTCGTTCCCCCAATACTCCCCTTTGGATTAACCCGACTCTCCTGAAATTCTTCTCCATCCCAGACCCCTCCTTCTGGGCTGCTGTTGATGTGCGTTATTTGGTCCATATCCGTTAGAATGGCGTTTTGAAGACCTTTGATACCCCAAAGCAACAGTTCAACCTATCCAATTCTCATTTCTTCCGCTTCCTCCAGATCCACCATGCCTTCTGCTGGCAATTTGGTAGTTCTCCTCTGAATATGCAACAATCCTATATGGAGTCGCTTCTTTCGGGACGACTCTCTAGAGAAATCTCTCTCATCTATTTATAAGGCCTTTCAATCGAAGGTACGTCATAGTCTGGACAAATTGAAGAAGAGCTCCTGGTTGGCGGAGCTGCTGGAGCTGGATGGAGAGGATTGGGAGGACATGTGGGAGTACCCCGTCCCCTTCACTCATCTTGTATCTTTGAGAGATCAGTTGATCCAGTTCAAAATTCTCCACCGGTTTTATCTGACACCCTACAGATTACATAAGAACTATCCGAACTGCCCTCCACATTGCTGGCGTTGCCAGGCAGAGCCGACTGATTACTTTCATATGTTCTGGTCTTGTCCATCCCTCCAAACTTTCTGGTCAAAGGTTATCCAGTTTATTACACGGTTAACTACCATTCCTATCCCACAACAAGCGGATGTCTGCCTCCTTGGGCTAAAGGAGGCCTTGGCCCCCACCAAAGCTGTCCGTACATAGTCGGGGCTACTATTGTTCTATGCTAAGAAAGCAATTATTGGTCAATGGAAGTCAGGATCTGCTCCTACTCTGGGGATTTGGAAGGTGTAAAGGGGTATGGCAGAATTTACTAACAGGGAGACGTATATGTCCCGAGGCTTCCCAAAAAAATTTCACAAAGTGTGGGACATCTGGTTGGAATCAGATGCCACCAACGTGACTCGGAGGCTGCTACCAGTCTCCCTTAAAGACCGGCCTATGTGTGGTCCTGTATTTAAATAGCCCCCTGCCTTTTATACTTGATTATTTTACGGTTTCATGACTAATGGTTTTGTGAAATCTCAGCCCATAGGGTAGTGGAGAGGGGATACCTTCCTCGGGACACTTTATTATCTCATTATGCTGGTCCTAACAGTCTGGGGGGCTTTCTGGAGTTCTATGAGTAGCAAGGGTGGGGTTTTTTTCTAGTTTTACTCTAGGTTTACCTGCTTTTGTGTTTTTGTTTTTTTTTTTTTCATTTTTAAGTCTCTGTGTATTATTGTACTACCTTGAGCCGGGATATGCCCAGAGACTCTGTTTTGTAACTCTACCTTATTTATCATTCCAGTGCAAAAAGGGTCTGGGGAGACTGGTCCTACAGTAGAAGTTAGTTTATCTTGTACATTGGATCCATATCAATTTGCTAATATAGCCAACAGGTCTACGGAAGATGCTATTTCCATAGCCCTACATACAGTGTTATGTCACTTTCAGGAGCTATGCAAAGATGCCGTTTATAGATTATAGTTGAGGACAAATAGCATTGGTCCCATAAGGTTACATTATTGGTATGGCTATTTTAAAGTATGTTGATGTAAATTATCTGATTTCCAGGTAGATGGCTTCTAAACTGCAGAGGATCTCCACATTCTCCTTGGCTTGTAGAGTAATGTAACAAAAATGAAATTGAAGCGCCACACCTCTGCTAAGAAGTCAAGATATGACTTTATTTCAATAAAAGTCGGGGGGGGAGCATAAAAAAGTATCCAATTCCTTTCAGGGTCCAAAAACACGACCTTCGTCGGGGCTAGAAAAAACATAAGGACATCTCCATATCAATACAATATCCCCACCTCAGGGCCATAGTTGCATTTTCTCAATGCGTGCAAAGTGTTCTCTGATTGGATGAAGTAGAGATCACAATGAAATTGCCCTGTTTTCCCAAAATCATCCAACTGGTCCAATTGAAAAAAATGCAAAGTGCTCTCTAAAAGGTGCCTGTGCCAAGCAAGAGATCTCCTGTGTTAAAGTGGTTCTAAAGTCAGAAGGTTTCTTATCCTAATGCATTCTTCGCATTAAGATAAAAAAACCTTCTGTGTACTTTCTATTCTTAGAAAGTATGAAATTCGAATTGTGGAAGTTACGTATTGTTCAAAATCAATGCTGGAATCTCTTTATTTTTGTTCTGTGAAAATCTTTTATACAAATATTGAAACAGAAAAAACCTTCTGTGAGCAGCAGACCCCCTAATACTTACCTGAGCCCCCTCACGATCCAGCGATGTTGCACGAGAGCCTTGTCTGTCCGTCTCTCCCTCCTCATTGGCTGAGACAGCAGCGGGGTCCCATTGGCTCCCGCTACAATCAAAGTCAGTGGGCCAATGAGGCGAGAGTGGGGGTGGGGGGGTGCCTGGGGTGCCCCCATAGCAAGCTCCTTGCTGAGGGGGCACTCAGCAGGAGGGAGAAGCCAGGAGCGCCGGAGAGGGACCCAAAAAGAGGAGGATCAGGGCTGCTCTGTGAAAAACCACTACACAGAGCTTATAAGAACGCAGAACAAATACGGTGTGACAGAAAGTATTGAAATAACCGCCATTTTATTCTCTAGGGTGTTAGAAAAATATATATATATATATATATTATATATATATATAAAAAAACTGTTTTTAACTTGTAAACACCAAATCTCAGAAAGAGGCTCGGGGCTGAAGTGGTTAAAGTGGTTGTAAACCCATATAAAAAAAAACAAAAAAAACTGCAAGACAAAGGCATAATGAGCTAGTATGCACTGCATACTAGCTCATTATGAAATGCTTACCTTAGATCGAAGCTGTCGTAGCGGTCTCCGAAAAACGCTGTGACCGGCGACATGTCTCCCTGAAGTTATTTCTGGGTTTGCGGGCTGTGATTGGCGGGAGCAAGCGTACTGTATATGGTAAAGATCTCCTAAACCGTGCAGGTTTAGGAGATATTTACAGTACCTACAAGAAGGCCTTAATCATACCTCCCAACATTTTGAGATGGGAATGAGGGACACCTACTAGCAAACGTATGTAGGCATAGGACACGCCTCCTGCCACGCCCCCTTAAAGGAGAATTAACCAACAAAAAAGGTTAAGTAAATCCACAAGTGCTTTTTTTTTACCACTACTATTCCTTCATATTGGCTCTTAAAATTTACTAATGCAGCGATTTAGAATTTGGATGAAAGGTTTAGCACTGGGAAACACTTTTTGAAAGATAAAAAGTGCATTTTATGTACAACTATATGGATCAGACCAAAATGAGGGACAAATGAGGAGGAATGAGGGACAGAGGGACATTGCTCAAAATCAGGGACAGTCCCTCGAAATCAGGGACAATTGGGAGGTATGCTTATTATAAGCTGACCTGTAGGTACAAGTGGTGTAACAGGGTTTACAACCACTTTAATGAGACCAGGAATATTTGCAGGCTTCTTTCACAAACGCAACTAATCAGAATTATTACACTAGAGTGTAATAATGAAACACAACCAATCAGAATTAATTTCTCAATGATCTGACTGGTTGCAGTGGGTTCCTGCACTTTGCACATCATCATTGTTCACTGCCCGGCCTTATTCATTTGTCTTTGCTCTCCTGTCCTTCTACAGGAACCTGTCTGCTCGCTCAGTGGAGGGGTGCGCTCATTTATTTTCTAGAACCCTTTTCATCAAGAGTGCCACACACGTTTCTGATGTCCTTATGGAAATGTCAGGGGTCTGTTATTTTCCCCCTGAACAGCGCCGTGTCCTTTTCTCATTACGTTTGCTCCTGGGTCCGCATTAACATAACCTTACCAGTAACATAAACACGTATTTCATGACCCTGTGTGACTGTGATGAGTGTTCATTGTTTGTTCAGCTTGGTGCTGTAACCATGAATTCGTAATGTCTCGCTGTGATCATTTGTTTTGATTCAGAAATTTTCGATCCTCCACCAGCGGAGATCACGCCTTATTAGCACTATGGCTTCTCACTCTGTGTGCATTGACTGCATTAAAGCTAAACCTTGGTATGGCTAAAAATAATAAATGTGGGTGTCCCGGTGTCAACCCCACTGCCCCCCCCCCCTGCCAGAGCTGGCCCAAGACATTGTTCTGCTTGGGTCCAAGAATGAAAGGCTGCCCCCACCCCCACCCCCCAAAGTAAAATCACACCCACCAAAAGGCCCCCACATCCATTATAGGGGCAGGCTAGGGTAGTATATGCATACCTCCCAACTGTCCCTGATTTGGAGGGACTGTCCCTGATTTGGAGCAATGTCCCTCTGTCCCTCTTTCCTCATTTGTTCTCATTTTGGTCTGATCTATATAGCTGTATATAAAATGCACTTTTTATCTTTCAAAAAGTGTTTTCCAGAGCTAAACCTTTTATCCAATTTCTAAATTGCTGCATTTGTAAATTCCAAAAGCCAATATAAAGGAATAGTAGTGGTAAAAAAGCATTTGTGGGTTTAACCAATCTCGTTATTTTGTACAATTCTCCTTTAAGAGGGCGTGGCAAGGGGTGTGTCCTATGCCTGCATACTTTTGCTGATAGGTGTCCCTCATTCCCATCTCAAAAAGTTGGAAGGCATGTATATGGAGGGGCTAGGGTAGTATATGGACAGGCTAGGGTAGTATATAGACAGGCTAGGGTAGTATATGGACAGGCTAGGGTAGTATATGGACTGGCTAGGGTAGTATATGGACAGGCTAGGGTAGTATATAGACAGGCTAGGGTAGTATATAGACGGGCTAGGGTAGTATATAGACGGGCTAGGGTAGTATATGGACGGGCTAGGGTAGTATATGGACGGGCTAGGGTAGTATATGGACGTCTAGGGTAGTAAATGGACGGGCTAGGGTAGTATATGGACGGGCTAGGGTAGTATATAGACAAGCTAGGATAGTATATAGACAAGCTAGGGTAGTATATGGACGGGCTAGGGTAGTATATGGACGTCTAGGGTAGTATATGGACGGGCTAGGGTAGTATATGGACGGGCTAGGGTAGTATATAGACAGGCTAGGGTAGTATATAGACAGGCTAGGGCAGTATATGGACAGGCTAGGGTAGTGTATAGACAGGCTAGGGTAGTATATAGACAAGCTAGGGCAGTATAGGGGTGGGCTAGGGTAGTATAGGGGCAGACGGAGCGGGCCGGGAGGCAGTTGTCATGGCACACAAAACTGCTGGGAAAAAAAAATCTTGGTTGTCAATTTGCTGGGTAAAAAGAAGAGAAGGAGAGGAGGCCGTGGTTCAATTTGCTGCCCCTCTCAAAGTGCTGTTTGGGTCCAATGCACCCACTGGGACCCATGGAAGGGCTGGTCCTGCCCCCAGCACATTGAGGATGGAATACTCATGTTTTTTTTAGGCAGCCGGCGCTCCCATCTCCAGAATGCTGTTGGGCCCTCGGCATCATCATGTACAATGCAGGACCAGCAGTGGCCACCAGTCTTCTATTATATGTGATGACTTAAGCTGGCCATAGATGGAACGATTTTCTTTCCTGCAACCAAGAAAGTAAAAAAAAAAAAAACGCTTAATTCCCCCATCATCACAGTCAGTGTTGATGGGGGAATTCCTCCTGCAGAGTCATTGTGTTCTCCCAGCAGGGGGGCAGGGGAAGCCATCCAGCGATTATAACACAGTGATTATTGCTAGCAGCTATAACAGCTGCTAGCAATAAATCGCATGTAAAATCCAACAGGCTGGTTGTACCCAAGTTGATCGGTTAATCAACTTGGGTACATTGAGCCTGCCCATACTTGGTTTGAATATCAGCTGGTTCCTGCTGAACCGGCTGAGATTTGAACCGTCTATGGCTGGCTTTAGGCAAAAAGGAAGGCGACTTGATTGGAAAAAAGTAACTGCCTTAGGGTACTGGTCATCGCTAGCAAAACCGGTAGGAAAGAAATCTGCAGGATCATGAAACATACGCTCAATATCAGCCTTTCTCAATCTTTTTAACCCCAGAGGAACCCCCAAAATAATTTTCGGGTCTTGGGGAACCCTTACTGGGTCTATTCATCTGGGGGCAATGGGAAAAATGCCCTTATACATTGTCAGTCAGGGGGAATAATAAAACCTGTACAATCCGACAGGCTGGTTGTGTCCAAGTTGATTGATCGATCAACTTGGGTACATTCAGCCTGCCAATACATGGTTCAAATCTCAATCGGTTCATTCGAAACGTCTATAGCTGGCTTTAAGCAAATGGGGAGGCGACTTTATTGGAAAAAAATAACAGCTTCAGGGTACTGGTCAAAACTGGTAGAGAAGAAATCTGCAGGACCATGAAATATAAGCTCATCATCAGCCTTTTTACCCCAGAGGAACATCTAAGATAATTTTTGGGTCTTGGGTAACCCTTACTGGGTCTATTCATCTGGGGGCAATTGGAAAAACACCTTATACATTGGTAGTCGGTAGGAAGAATAAAACCCTTAAAATGGATGGGGAGCTCTCCCTACAGAGAGCTAAAAAGATCATTAGTGTCAACCTGCTGGCTTTGCCAAGTTGCGTTGGCCATGGAATTATGAAGGCACCACCATATGGAAGGTCAATCAGCCACACCTCAAGGATACCCTAGCAACCTGTAGGAGAACCCTGATGGAGAATGGTTGCTCTATATCAGAGCAAACCTATATATCAGGGGTCTCTAAACTGCGGCCCGGGGGCCAGATGTGGCCCTTTGCTAGCCTTTATCCGGCCCTTGGGGCACTATTCCTCCCACTGACACCAACAAGAGGGGGCACTATATCTTCCACTGATGCCAATGATGGGATACTATTCCTCCTACTGATAGGGGCACCCCTCCTCCTACTGACCACCAACCCTGAGGCCATATTTATTCTCACTGATGCCAGGCCCGGGACATTATCATTATCATTTCTGTGCCCACCGGCCACAATCCGGCCCTCCTAAATTCTGAAGGACAATAAACTTTGTTTGAAAAGTTTGGAGACCCCTGCTCTATATGCTAGGGAAAGGGGGGCGCCCACATTTAATTTTCTGGGGTCTTAAAGTCAACTCCAGGCAGACAGTTAAAGGGCTTGTTAACATTAGTGTTTGAAGGGCTGTAAAGCGCCGCAACTGAGCCACGTTTTACCTCCCCCCCAACAGCTCCCCCTTTAGCCGCAGAGGTAAGGGTCTGGGGGTGTACACAGCTGCGATGCTTTGCGGCAGGTATAATAAGACCTGACACTTTCAGCGGGCGTTGCTCCCACCGAGCGCGACCCATTCAAGTGAATAGGGCCGCTCTGCAAGTGGCCCGCAACTGCGTGCAATGCATGTGGTTACAGAGCACTAGTGCAGGGTTCAAGGGGTAAAGTTGGCAGTGGGGAGGCAATACCACTCCTCCTCGCTTCTTGTCAAGTGCTCTCTGAAGAGCCAATCGAACACAGATTGCTCTTCAGAGACCAGAGCAAAAGTGAATGAGCCCAAAGTGATAATAAACCTTCCGTTTTTAGCACTTTCAGCAGCTGATTTAATCACTCATTGATTATGCAGCTTCTTATCTTTTAATCCTTGCCTGTGTTCTAGTTTAAAGCGGAACTAAACTTTCTCAATCAACATTAACTATTTTTAATCCTTACGCTGCTAGCATTTGTACCAAGATACAGTGCAATGAAAAAGTATTCATACCCCTTGAAATGTTCCACATTTTGTCATGTTACAACCAATAACGTAAATGTATTGTTTTGGGATTTTATGTGATAGACCAACACAAAGTGGCACATAATTGTGAAGTGGAAGGAAAATGATAAATGATTTTCAATTTTTTTTACAAATAAATATGTGAAAAGTGTGGGGTACATTTGTATTCAGCCCCCTTTTCTCTGATACCCCTAACTAAAATCTAGTGGAACCAATTGCCTTCAGAAGTCACCTAATTAGTAAATAGAGTCCACCTGTGTGTAATTTAATCTCAGTATAAATACAGCTGTTCTGTGAAGCCCTCAGAGGTTTGTTAGAGAACCTTAGTGAACAAACAGCATCATGAAGACCGAGGAACACACCAGACAGGTCAGGGATAAAGTTGTGGAGAAGTTTAAAGCAGGGTTAGGTTATAAAAAAAATCTCCCAAGCTTTGAACATCTCATGGAGCTCTGTTCAATCCCTCATCTGAAAATGGAAAGAGTATGGCACAACTGAAAACCTACCAAGACACGGCCGTCCACCTAAACTGACCGGCCGGGCAAGGAGAACATTCATCAGAGAAGCGGCAAAGAGGTCCATGGTAAATCTGGAGGAGCTGCAGAGATCCACAGCTCAGGTGGGAGAATCTGTCCACAGGACAACTATTAGTCGTGTTCTCCACAAATCTGACCTTTATGGAAGAGTGACAAGAAGAAAGTCATTGATGAAAGAAAGCCATAATGCCCCGTACACACGGTCGGACTTTGTTCGGACATTCCGACAACAAAATCCTAGGATTTTTTCCGACGGATGTTGGCTCAAACTTGTCTTGCATACACACGGTCACACCAAGTTGTCGGAAAATCCAATCGTTTTAAACGCGGTGACGTAAAACACGTACGTCGGGACTATAAACGGGGCAGTGGCCAATAGCTTTCATCTCTTTATTTATTCTGAGCATGCGTGGCACTTTGTCCGTCGGATTTGTGTACACACGATCGGAATTTCCGACAACGGATTTTGTTGTCGGAAAATTTTATCTCCTGCTCTCCAACTTTGTGTGTCGGAAAAATCCGATGGAAAATGTCCGATGGAGCCCACACACGGTCGGAATTTCCGACAACACGCTCCGATCGGACATTTTCCATTGGAAAATCCGACCGTGTGTACGGGGCATAAGAAGTTCTGTTTGCAGTTTGCGAGAAGCCATGTGGGGGACACAGCAAACATGTAGAAGAAGGTGCTCTGGTCAGAGGACCAAAATTGAATGCTATGTGTGGCAGAAAACTAACACTGCACATCACCCTGAACACACCATCCCCACCGTGAAACATGGTGGCAGCATCATGTTGTGGGGATGCTTTTCTTCAGTAGGGACAGGGAAGCTGGTCAGAGTTGATGGGAAGATGGATGGAGCCAAATACAGGACAATCTTAGAAGAAAACCCATTAGAGTCTGCAAAAGACTTGAGACTGGGGCAGAGGTTCATCTTCCAGCAGGACAACGACCCCAAACATACAGCCAGAGCTACAATGGAATGGTTTTAAATCAAAGCATATTCGGGTGTTAGAATGGCCCAGTCAAAGTCCAGGTGTTCTATAGAGCAAGGTCTATAAAGACATGGATGAAAGAGTTTGGGGTTGAGGAACTTGACTGGCCTGCACAGAGTCCTGGCCTCAACCCAATAGAACACCTTTGGGATGAATTAGAGCGGAGACTGTGAGCCAGGCCTTCTTGTCTAACATCAGTGGCTGACCTCACAAATGCGCTTCTGGAAGAATGGTCAAACAACCTTCCCATAGACACACTCCTAAACCTTGTGGACGGCCTTCCCAGAAGAATTGAAGCTGTTATAGCTGCAAAGGGTGGGCCAACTCAATATTGAACCCTACGGAGTAAGACTGGGATGTCATTAAAGTTCATGTGCGTGTAAAGGCAGGTGTCCCAATACTTTTGACAATATAGTGTAGTTAGCCAGTCCTATCAGGCTGTGGAGGCGGAGCCACAACCCATTGTATGCTGCCATGATGCGCCAGGAAATAAAAATTTTAATCTCTCCTCATATTTCCTGATCATTAATCTTTCTAACTGTTGTTTGTAAAACCAGTAATGTTTTTTTATTTCTTGTATTCATTTGGCACCAGCATATTATGCAATTTGCTTGGACACACCCCAAGCATTGTGATCCTTTCCAACACACAAAAGGGCAAAAAAACAGCAAATTCTTTTTCTTGCAATTTTCTAATCACTTTTTAAAATGGCCAATGCATCCCTTCCAGCCTTGGATAGTGATGGGCTAGTTGTCAGCTTGAGTGAAGCTGATCCTCCGACTTAACATCAGGTTAACTTTCTGTGAAAAGTCTTGTCCCGATCCTGTCACTCAGATCGGACACGCATCTCAAACTCCGGACAGCATCACCAATTTACACCGATTACTGAAGATAGAAGCACTAAGAAGCTATTCAGCTGCTGTCAAGCTACAGACTTCACACCAAACTCCAAAAAAAGAAAAAAGAGCAACACACCAGTGCCTGGATACATTACAAATAAAATAAAATAAAATAAAATATAGATAAAATACAAATATGACAGGGTTATTTCGCCTTTAATGATTTTTGCCACAAGTCCCTATGCATTACAGTAGTGGTCTACAAACTGCGACCCTTTGCTTGACTTTATTCTGCACTTGGGGCATTATTCCTCCCACTGGCACCAATGATCGGGCACTATTGCTCCCACTGGCACCAATGATGGGACACTATTCCTCCCACTGGCACCAATGATGGGACACTATTCCTCCCACTGGCACCAATGATGGGACACTATTCCTCCCACTGGCACCAATGATGGGACACTATTCCTCCCACTGGCACCAATGATGGGACACTATTTCTCCCACTGGCACCAATGATGGGACACTATTACTCCCACTGGCACCAATGATGGGACACTATTACTCCCACTGGCACCAATGATGGGACACTATTACTCCCACTGACACCAATGATGGGACACTATTACTCCCACTGAAACCAATGAAGAGGTACTATCTCCACATCCGCAGCCCAGAATTGTGGGGAAGAGGCCCTTGTCCCCATCAACATGGGAACATGGTGCTTTGGGATGTGGGGAGGGCAGAGGGCCCCCTCTCTGCCCCAAAGCACCCACCCCCCATGTTGAGGGCACGTGGCTTGGTTGGGGGGGTGGCTCGCTTATCCCCCCTTTCCTGACCTGCCAGGCTGCATACTCGGATAAGGGTCTGGTATGGATTTTGCTTTTTTTTAAATTTGGCATGGGGTTCCTCCTCAAGATTCATACCAGACCCAAAGGCCCTGGTATGGATTTGGGGGGGGGGGGGGGTTACAATGCCGTTTTTTTATTTTTATAAAATTTGGTGTGAGGTTTCATTTATTCCAGAGCCAAAGGAATTGTTTTGCTAGGTCAACGGAAAAGTCAAAGTCAAAAGTCACTCATCTCAAAAACCGGATCCTGTTCAATAAAGTCGCACGGAAGTCAGATCCGAAGTTGCAGGGCAAAGTCGGATCGGGAGTCGTGCGACTTTATTAAGCTGCCCTATTTGTTTAGAAGACCATATTACTATACTTTAATCCCCTGCAGGCCTGCAACCATCAAATCACATTGATATTATCCCCAATTTTCTGCCGCAGTGCACAATGCCTGCTGCTATTAAACCCTTCAATTCGCACACTATAGACTAACAGGGAGTCCGTCACCAAAAATCTCATGTCAGCGAGAATAAAATGCCTTAGAAACTGAAAACCAATATGCACTACTCTTTGTTTTTTTACTGCCATCTAAATCTACACGCCTGTGTTTTAAATTACAAAGCACCCTTTAAGTATAATTTAAAGGGACAGCTGTACAGCCTCATAAGATCAAAATTTATGACAGCCGATAAGCGGAAGTAAATGACATGCTCCAGAACACCGCCAGCTTGTTCTTAATTGCAGCGTGTAAATACACCAAGGAGGTGAATACAAAAATCCTTGCAGAAACTGTTTTTTCTTTCCAGAAATAATTGCGGCCTCGCTGGGAATATATCTTTTTTTTTTTTTTTTTTAAGCTCTACACAGGAAATCAGTGTAACGAGTTTGCAGTATGGTGAAAAGGAAAAGGGAACAACGCTTCCTACTCTAGAACTTTACCACGTAATAAAATGCGTCAAGTATCAATGATGGGCGGGGCACTAATGAGTTTAGCAAATGACAAGAAACAATTAGACAGAAGAATGAAGAGTTTATGAATTGTTCACTTTTATAAATGTAAGGTGTGGTATGCAGATGGGGGGAAAAAAAAACTAAAGCACAGTAAATAAGTCTCTAAACCACAACTTTTAAAAAAAATAAATAAATAAAATAAATAAATCTACATCCACTCACAAATGCACTGTTGAAATTTAATGAAATGGTTTGAATTGAATGTAAAAATTTAAATGCAAAACAATTTAAAATGTGAATTTTAAGCTTCAAATTAAATTAATGGTATTTTATTGGCTTCCGAAAATTGGTGTAATTATTTTGTGTACATCAGTTTTGATGCCAACTAATTTCACAACCATAGAAACAAGTGTATAGTTTCTATAAAAAAAAAAAAACAAAAACAAACAAAACGTATAATTGGCATAAACTTTAATTTTAAATGAAACCTAAAGCAGTCTATAAGGCACCATCAAAATTGCAGTAAAATGCATTGAAATCATCGAAGAAGGCAAAATGATGGCCCATTTACAGCTTCAACTTTAACACACATTAAAAGGGCCTACCGCTTCAGCATGCTTTTTTGAAGCTTGGTAAATGCCCTGTGTGTGTTGATATTTGTTTTAAAGGGGCCCAATAGAACACCAGGTTAGTAGTAACCCCAGATCTACTGATGCTCCACTCATTAGTAATTTTTCAGCTTTGCTGATCCCCCACTCAGCAATAACCCCCAGCTTTGATGATTCCAACTCAGTAGTAATCCCCGGTTTTGCTGATCTTCCGCTCAGTAGTAACCCCCAGCTCTGCTGATCCCCCCACTCAGTAGTAACCCCCCCAGCTCTGCTGATCCCCCACTCAGTAGTAACCCCCCAGCTCTGCTGATCCCCCCCACTCAGTAGTAACCCCCCCAGCTCTGCTGATCCCCCCACTCAGTAGTAACCTCCCCCAGCTCTGCTGATCCCCCCACTCAGTAGTAACCTCCCCCAGCTCTGCTGATCCCCCACTCAGTAGTAACCCCCCCAGCTCTGCTGATCCCCCACTCAGTAGTAACCCCCCAGCTCTGCTGATCCCCCCACTCAGTAGTAACCCCCCAGCTCTGCTGATCCCCCCACTCAGTAGTAACCCCCCCAGCTCTGCTGATCCCCCCACTCAGTAGTAACCCCCCCAGCTCTGCTGATCCCCCGCTCAGTAGTAACCCCCCCAGCTCTGCTGATCCCCCCACTCAGTAGTAATCCCCCCAGCTCTGCTGATTCCCCCACTCAGTAGTAACCCCCCCAGCTCTGCTGATCCCCCCACTCAGTAGTAACCCCCCCAGCTCTGCTGATCCCCCCACTCAGTAGTAATCCCCCCAGCTCTGCTGATCCCCCCACTCAGTAGTAACCCCCCCAGCTCTGCTGATCCCCCCACTCAGTAGTAACCCCCCCAGCTCTGCTGATCCCCCACTCAGTAGTAACCCCCCCCAGCTCTGCTGATCCCCCCACTCAGTAGTAACCTCCCCCAGCTCTGCTGATCCCCCAGTCAGTAGTAACCTCCCCCAGATCTGCTGATCCCCCAGTCAGTAGTAACCTCCCCCAGATCTGCTGATCCCCCACTCAGTAGTAACCCCCCCAGATCTGCTGATCCCCCACTCAGTAGTAACCCCCCCAGCTCTACTGATCCCCCACTCAGTAGTAACCCCCCAGCTCTGCTAATCCCCCACTCAGTAGTAACCCCCAGCTTTGCTGATCCCCCACTCAGTAGTAACCCCTCCAGCTCTGCTAATCCCCCACTCAGTAGTAACCCCTCCAGCTCTGCTGATCCCCCACTCAGTAGTAACCTCCCAGCTCTGCTGATCCTCCTTTCTCTCTAGTCTCCGCTCACCTCCCGCTATATTGCTCCAACGCTGCTCACTATGTGTGACATCTGCTAGTTTCTCCTGCTTTGGTCCCCCAGCTCTGCTGATCCTCTGCTGCTCAGTCCTCTGTCTCCGGTCCCCTCTCACCTTCTGCTATAGCGTTCCCATGTTGCACACCACATGTGCTGTCTGCTAGTTGCTCCGCTGCAGTCTGGACCCTGCTCACTTTCCTGCTGCTCCACGCTGCACATAAGATGTGACGTCTGCACCAGACACTCCCAGAATATATACACATGAATCGGAAGTGACTGTTGATGATGCCTTTCCGGTTCGCCTGTTGGTTTCCCAGTGCATCCTGGGATATCTCATTCCTACAATACCTCCAAAACAAAGTAAAGCTAACGCCAAATAGAAGCCTCTCAAAAGCTTCAGGTGCAGTAAGAGAGCTTTGTCATAGACTTCTATGGAGGCTTTAGAGGTGCTTTGAAGCGCTAAGAAAGCAACATCATTTTTGAAGTGAAGCAAAGCGAGCACAATGTGTACAAGACTGTAAGCTAACCATTTTATATAGTGATCAAGGCTTTGATTGGCATTTAGAGTGCTTTAAAAAAAAAAAAAAAGCGTGTTCATTGCCACATTTTGAAGAAAGTGTAAACAAGCTATTAAAGTGTCACTACATATTAAAAAAAAAAAAAAAAAGAAGAAGATCAATAAATGGTTGTGTATTCCATGCTGTTCATACTCAATCACTATGATATCACTAAAATCGCAATAAGCGTATATTGATTGGTTTGCGCAAAACTTATAGCGTCTACGAAATAGGGGAAAGATTTATGGCATTTTTATAATTGTTTTTTTTTTTTTTTAGTAATGGCTGTTATCAGCAATTTTTAACTGGACAGATCGGACACTTGACACTTTTTTGGGACCAGTGACACCAATACGGCGATCAGTGCTATAAAAATGCTGTTTAAATGACACTGGCAGGGAGTGGGTTAACACTAGGGGGGTGATCAATTGGTTAAAGCGGGGTTCCACCCAAATTTTGAACAATATCTGTATGTATTCTCTTCCTTGCCTAGATGCTGACATGCCGTTTAAAAAAATTTAAATCGCCGTAATTACCTTTTATTTTTCTATTCTTCTTTGTACTTCCTGGTTCTCCTCCCGTGGGAGTAGGCGTGTTTCTAGCCTCTCCCAGACTCCTGGGAGCTAGTCTTAGGCTTCCCAGGATGCCACTGAGCATGTGCGGGAACGAGCGGTGAATGCTGGGAGCACAGCATTCACCACATCCAGGAAATAAATGCTTGTGGGCTTCAAATGCCCACAATGAAGATGGAAACCGCCTGCAGTGAATAATATAAGTTATTCTTTCCGACGAAATCTGACACAGGCGGACATATTACACACAATATGTGAGTATGTAATGCTGAGAAGAAAAGTTTGTGAATGAACTAAAAAAAAAAAAAAAAAAAGATGGATAAGTGGATCCCCGCTTTAAGTGTGTCCTAGGGAGGTGCTTTCTAACTGTGGGGGGAGGGGACTGACTGGGAGTAGAGAGATCGCTTGTTCCTGATCACTAGGAACAGACGATCACACTGAACTCTCCTGTCAGAATGTTTACATTAATTTGTTTACATTAACAGATCCCCGTTCTGCCTCTCTGAGGAGAGATCGCGGGTGGCTGGCGGACATCGCTGCCGCCGAACCCGCACATCGGCTCCTGTGAAAAAACAAGAAGGTTTACAACCCCTTTAAACAGTGTGTGTTTAGTATCACTTTAAGCTGGTGAAAACCGCCTCAGTGTGAAAGGGGTCTTAGACTTGAATGGGACCTTACCCTTGGCATCTCTAGTGTAGGCTTATGCCCCTAATTAAGTCTATGGTGGCTCAATGCACAGGGGTTTTTAGAGAAGATTTCAGGCCTAGAAGAGTTTAAACCAGGGATCACCAAACTATGGCCCTCCAGCTGTTGCGGAACTACACGTCCCACGAGGCTTTGTAAAACTGACATTCACAGACATGACTAGGCATGATGGGAATTGTAATTCCTGAACAACTGGAGGGCCATAGTTTGAAGACCCCTGGTTTAAACACCAGAGGAGACCACTGCTATCAGTTGGAGGTAATCAAGCACCTGGCTTGAAGGTGTCTAGATTATAGATCAAGGTTGTGGGCTGGAGAAGGTGGGCTGGTGGACTTTTTTTTGTATAAACCTGAACTTGTCTGTTAACACATCAACCTGAAATCTAAACTTCTGTGGATACTTTATAAAATAACCCCCAAGCCCAAAACTACCAGGATTGCCTTCAGTAAGAATGTTTGACCAACAGAGTGTGAGAAATGGACAACAGATAACCAGATGTCATGGAAAGCAACTTCAAAAGCTTCTGAGAAGGCCAGGGGATAAAAAAAAGGGGGGGAGCTGCCCATGGCAGACTAGGTTGGCACATTTTAGAAAGACCTAAAAATAGAATTGGATTTTTCTGAACACTCGCAAATCCTGTTTATCTGCCAGCCGGTCTTATAATCAGAATCCAAACTCAAAAATAACACCACTTTAGAATGGTGCTCCAGTATAAGCAGCGTGTTCTCTGTTCAAATGCCATTTTCACGTTCGTTTTCCTGGAGTTTTTAAAATAAATACAAGCTGAACAAGATCTGAGCTGGCTCTATTGAAATTTAGATCTTTAGTGTCAGGTCAATAATTCGCCAACTGGCACCCTCCGTACACCTCGTGGCAGGTAAATTCAGCACCATAAAAGGCCAACTCTATCCACATATCAGCATTTCATTTTATGTGGATAGCTGGCAAGTTGAACCCCTAAGAATGGTTTTTATCTTCATCAGAAATCCAGATTTTTCACAAATTCTGCAGCGATTACAATGCCAAACAATTGTATTCTTCCCAGATGGATCCACCATGAGGCTGAGCAAACAGATGACTGGGGAGTCCGGGCTGAAGTGACATCCAAGGACATTTATCTTTTGTAACTGGATAAAAACTCAAGCCAATGCAAATCTCTTTGCTGTCTCCAACGGGTCCATCTGCCTATTCAGAGCTGAAATAATACATGGCGGGGGCTAGTCCTTTTTTTAACCACTTGCTTACTGGGCACCTAAATCCCCCTCCTGCCCAGGCCAATTTTTAGCTTTTAGCGCTGTCACTCTTTGAACGACAATTGCGCCGTCATACAACACTGGACCCAAATTAAATTTTTATCATTTTTTCCCCACAAATAGAGTTTTCTTTTGGTGGTATTTGATCACCTCTGGGTTTTTTATTTTTTGTTAAAAAAATTTAAAAAATACCAATTAAAAAAAAATAAATAAAAAAAATACAAAACCATTTTAAATTTTTTTAATAGATTTGGCAAACAGGTAATTTTTCTCCTTCATTGATGTGCGCTGATGAGGTTGCACTGATATCAGTGCCCATCAATGCTGCCTAAGGCCGCACTGATGGGCACTAAAAGGCAGCACTGGTGGCCACGGATGAGGTGGCAGTGGTGGTCACTGATAGGTGGCACTGATGGGTAGCACTGATGGGTGCCACTAAAGAGCATTAATGGGTGGCAGTGATGGGCACTGATAAGGCGGCACTGATGGGCACTAAAAGGCAGCACTGGTGGGCACTGATGAGGTGGCACTGGTGGGCACTGATAGGTGGCATTGGTGGGCACTGATAGGTGGCACTGATGGGTAGCACTGATGGGTGCCACTAAAGGGCATTAATGGGTGGCAGTGATGGGCACTGATAAGGCGGCACTGATGGGCACTAAAAGGCAGCACTGGTGGGCACTGATGAGGTGGCACTGGTGGGCACTGATAGGTGGCATTGGTGGGCACTGATAGGTGGCACTGATGGGTAGCACTGATGGGCGCCACTAAAGGGCATTAATGGGTGGCACTGATGGGTGGCAGTGATGGGCACTGATGGGTGGCAGTGATGGGCACTGATGGGTGGCAGTGATAGGCACTGACAAGGCGGCACTGATGGGCACTAAAATGCAGCACTGGTGGGCACTTATGAGGTGGCACTGGTGGTCACTAATAGGTGGCACTGATGGGTAGCACTGATGGGCACCACTGAAGGGCATTAATGGGTGGCACTGATGGGTGGCAGTGATGGGCACTGATGGGTGGCAGTGATGGGCACTGGTAGGTGACACTGATAGGCAGTAATGCTAGGTGGCACTGATGAGGCACTGATTGGCACCACTGGTGGGCAATAGGTGGCACTCGTGGGCATTGATAGGTGGCACTTATGCACTGGTGGGTACTGATTCGTGGCACTGTGTGGGCACTGGCAGGTGGTACTGGTGGGCACAGATGAGGCAGCTTCGCCTCTTAGGAACCGATGTCCCTTGCACCGAAGCCGGTGATCGGCTTTTTTTTCTCCTCACGCTGTTAGCGTGAGGAGAAAAATAAACTATTACCGATCTGTTTACATCACATGATCAGCTGTCATTGGCTGACAGCTGATCACGTGGTAAGGAGCCGGGATCGGCCCCTTACTCTGATCTGTGATCAGCCGAGTCTCATTGACTCGGTGATCACAACACACGCTCCAAAGGGAACACGCAAAGAGGGGGACGTCTATTGATGGCCTCCCAGCAAAGTAGATCCCTGCTGTAGCCGTCATTCGGCTATAGCGCGGAATTGAAGAAGTTTAAAAGTATTTGGTACATCACACCTCCCCCACTTTTTGAGATGTGAATGAAGGATACCCATTACCAAAAGTATGCAGGCCTAGGACACGCCCCCTGCCACTCCTCTTAAAAGGAGAATTATAAAAAAAAATTATTAGTGCTTTTTTTTACCACTACTATTCCTTTATATTGGCTTTTGGAATTTACAAATGCAGCAATTTAGAATTTGGATGAAAGGTTTAGCGCTGGGAAACACTTTTTGAAAGATAAAAAGTGCATTTTATATAAAACTATATAGATCAGACCAAAATGAGGGACAAATGAGGAGGGACAGAGGGACATTGCTCCAAATCAGGGACTATTGGGAGCTATGGTACATTACTGCAATACATTTTTTATTATTATTATACAGGATTTATATAGTGCCAACAGTTCACACAGCGCTTTACAAGCAGAGGGCAGACAGTACACTTACATTATAATTTAATACAGGAGGAATTAGAGGGCTCTGCTCGTTAGAGCTTACAATCTAAATGGGAGGGTCAAGTGATACAAAAAGGTAATGACTGTGGGGGATGGGCTGATGGAGAAAATTAAAGTACAGTTGTTAGGTGGGGGGCAGATAGGCTTCTCTGAAAAGAATCGTTTTCGGGGATCGCCTAAAAATAGATAGAGTTGGAGATAGTTGGACAAATAGGGGTTAGGAGTGCCACCTTTTCTTCAAGTCAAACTCGAACACTTTCACGGAGCACTTTTGTTTTATAGTATAAACTATACATATATTTTGCTATTAAATAACATTTCTAATCATATGAAGTTAATAACAAGAGTTCCCCTTTACATTAGAGCCCACAGAGTTCCCCTTTTACATCTGAATCCGCAGAGTTCCCTTACACTGTAAGGGGGGACTCTGCGGACTCTGATTTAAGGGAGAACTCTGGGGACTCTGACATAAGGGATGCTCTGGGAACCCTAAATTTAAGGGGGAACACTGAGAACTCTGATGTACGGAGAGGACTCTGATGTAAGAGGGAACACTGTGGCTTCTGGTGTAAAGGGGAACTCTGATGTAAGGGGTGCTCTGAGAACCCTGATTTACCTTAGTGTACTCACTCAGAGGCAGGAGAGAAAAGGGAGGAGACTTCAGTCACAGACAGGGATGGATGGTGAGCTCACTCACCCCTTGGCAGTCACAGTCAGCACCTCTCATTCAGATGTATCATTTCCGGCCCCCACTTTCCTTTTCTGAGGCACAGTGCCGGGGATTGGAGTGTGGGCAAACACAGAGGGGTAGGGGAGGAAGAAGGAAGAGCTGCAGATCGAGCCCTCTCTCCTTTCCTGTCTGTGTGTGTTTGGGGGGGGGGGGGGATTGTTAATGCCGGCTTTGGGCAGTGTAAAAGAAAGAAAAACAGCCAATCTCAGCTTAGTCAACTGCAGCCAGCAACCCTGCAGGGAAGCCATAGTCTGGTCTGAATAATGTGTCCGGGTTTCAGTCAGTCTGAAACCCAGAGGCATGATGCCAAACCCAAACTGTCCGGGTGTATCCTGGACAGGTGGCAACCCTAATTGGGGTAAGGAATTCCAAAGGATTAGAGAGGGTCAGGAGAAGTCCTGATGGTGAGCATGGGAGGAGGTAATGAGGGAGCTAGAGAACAGGAGGTCTTGGGAGGAACGAAGAGAATGGTTTGGTTGGCATATTGAGACTAGGTCAGTGATGTAGCTGGGGGCAGAGTTGTGGATGGCTTTGTAAGTTATTGTTAGTATTCTGAGTTTTATTCATTGGGTAAGTGGCAGCCAATGGAGGGATTGGCAGAGAGGGGTAGCAGACACTGAACGGTTGGTAAGGTGGATGAGTCTGGCAGCAGCATCCATGATGGACTGAAAGGGAGCCTATGTAAAGGTAATCCAATGAGGAGGGAGTTGCAGTAGTCGAGCCAGGAGATGACCAGGGAGTGGATTAGGAGCTTTGTGGTGTCATCAGTCAGGATGGGACGTATTTTGGAGATGTTGCGGAGGTTGAGGTGGCAAGACTTGGAAAGTGATTGGACTGAAGTGATTCGGGGGCCGAAAGGAGAGTTCAGAGTCCTGGGCCCCATAATCTCCTATTGCCCGGGGGCCCCATGAGTTGACAGTCTGCCCCTGGATTCTGCCATTGCTCTTGACAGAATAGTCAGGGGAATAGGCTTTTCCCTATTATTTAGCCCTACACCCTTTTGCTGCCAGGGTGGTTTTTGCATTTTTTTTTTTTTTTTTTTTTTTTTTTTTTTTTACACATTTAAAAAATTATTTTAGGTCTGAAGGTTACCTAAAACGTCCAAATTGTACATACTTCCTGAGAATAAAATAGTAGTAGTTCCATTTTTTATGTCACACAATAGTAGCACAACAGTTTATGAAATCCAACATTTCTGTAAAAATATACACTAAAGTAAATTTTTGGACACAAACGCAATATATATTACTCATTTTTTGGCTAGATATAAAAGATGAGGCTGTGCCCAGTAAATAGATCGCCAGCATGTCAAGGCTTACAATTGGGCGCACTCATGAAAACAGCAACAAACTTCGATACCTTATATTTCCCATATATTTGCCAACGCTTTAAAAGCCTCTCCAGGTCATCAGTTGAGAGTGAACAGTGAGTAATGGGATGGGCCGATAATCATTGCTCTTACTCTGGTGTGTATGGCAATATGAAACATTTGTATTGCAAATGATATGCCCCAATGCATGCATTTACATTTGTATGCGCATGTATATAGGGGTGGGGGTGGGGGGCTCAAATTTTTATTTTTTTTGGGGGGGGGGGGGGGGATTAAGGGCTTGGATGTGCCTTTATATTTTTACATGTTTTTTTCACTAAGCTTTTTTTTTTTTCGTCACTGAGGGGACAGAAAGTCCCCTAGGTGATGATTTGTTTTGGTAAAAGGTTTTTATTAATGAGATATTAGGGGTCTAAAAGGCCCCTGATGTCTCACTTGCCCTCTAATAAGGCTAATGGAGCGCAGATCGTGTTCCATCAGCTTCTTCCCTGGCCAAGTTGCCAGATCTCCTTCCCCTGTACCCGGCGGCACCCGCTATGCTGATTCTCGGGTTAGCTGATGAACACATGGAGCCCAGAAACACATGGCCGGGGAGCACAGCAGTTATGGGGGGGGGGTCTGGATATAAAAAGTCTACACACCCCTGTTAAAAATGTCAGGTTTCTGTGATCTAAAAAAATGTGATAAATAATTTCAGAACGTTTCCACCTTCACTGTGACCTATAAAATGTACAACCCAGTTGAAAAAACAAACTGGAATCTTTTGGGGGTAAAAAAATAAAAAAAACTTAAAGTGACACTAAAGGTATTTTTTTTTTTTTTTTTTTAAATAACAAACATGTTATACTTAACTCCACTGTGCAGCTCGTTTTGCACAGAGTGGCCCAGAAGCTCGTCTTCTAGGATCCCTCGGCGGCTCTCGCGGCTCCGCCCCGCATCACATAACCCCCTTGCTCTCTTGTAAGGCGCGCTCCCGAGTCCAGAATTCGGCGTCCATAGACGCCGAATGCATGACTCGGCCCCGCCCCCCAGCCGCTGCGTCATTGGATCTGAATGGCAGCAGCTATCAATCTATCCAATCAGTAGCCGAGAACCCCCTAGCAGAGAGAAGGCGCGTCCACGTGGGACAAGTTCCAGGGTTCAGGTAAGTAAAACGGGAGGGGGGGCCGGTCATGGACTGGTGTTTTTTCACCTTAATGTATAGGATGCATTAAAGTGAAAAAAAAAAACGCAAACCTTTACAACCTCTTTAAACAAAACTTGTTTGCATAAGTGTGCAAAAACACATCTGAAGTCCCCCAAAAGCATGTGGGGAAAATGTGTTACGGTCTGATGAAACCAAGGTTGAACTTTTTGGCCAGAATTCCAAAAGATACAGTGCATTGAAAAAGTATTCATACCCCTTGAAATTTTCCACATTTTGTCATGTTACAACCAAAAACGCAAAGTAACACAAAGTGGTACATAATTGTGAAGTGGAAGGAAAATGATATTCAAATTTTTTTACAAATAAATATGTGAAAAGTGTGGGGTACATTTTGTATGGCGCCCCCCGGAGTCAATACTTTGTAGAACCTCTTTTCACTGCAATTACAGCTGCAAATCTTTTTGGGGATGTCTCTACCAGCTTTGCACATCTAGAGAGGGACATTTTTGCCCATTCTTCTTTGCAAAATATCTCAAGCTCTGTCAGATTGGATGGAGAGCGTCTGTGAACAGCAATTTTCAAGTCTTGCCACAGATTCTCAATTGGATTTAGGTCAGGACTTTGGACCATTCTAACACATGAATATGATTTGATCTAAACCATTCCATTGTAGCTCTGGCTGTATGTTTTGGGTCGTTGTCCTGCTGGAAGGTGAACCTCCGCCCCAGTGTCAAGTCTTTTGCAGACTCTAACAGGTTTTCTTCTAAGATTGTCCTGTATTTGGCTCCATCCATCTTCCCATCAACTCTGACCAGCTTCCCTGTCCCTGCTGAAGAAAAGCATCCCCACCACATGATGCTGCCACCACTATGTTTCACGGTGGGGATGGTGTGTTATAGCGTCTACAAAATAGGGGATCAATTTGGGGACTTAATTTTTTTTGTATTGTTTTTACTGGTAATGGCAGCAATCTGCTATTTTTAGCAGGACTGCGACATTGCGGCGGACAAATCTGACCCCAAGTGACACTTTTTGGTGACCAGTGACACCAATACAGTGATCAGTTCTATAAAAATGCACTGATCACTGTATAAATGACACTGGCAGGGAAGGGGTTAACACTAGGGGGCGATCAAGGGCTTAGGTGTTCCATAAGGAGGTGCTTTCTTACTGTGGGGGAAGTGGACTGACAGGGAGTAGAGAGAGATCGCTGTTCCTGATCACTAGGAACATCAGATCTCTCTCCTCCCCTGTCAGAACGGGGATCCGCCTTGTTTACATTGGCAGATCCCCATTCTACCTCTGAGGAGCGATCGCGGGTGGCCGGCGCCCACGCGATTACATGCAAGGACCGACGTACGTGCTTTCAATCCATCTATGGCTGGCTTTAGTCATTGTTAGATTAACAAATACTGGCATTGATAAATTTGCCCTTAGCATCCAAGCATGATCATACAAGAGTAAGGGCACTTTCGCACTGGCAGCACCCAGGCGTCGGCGGTAAAACCACCATTTTTGCGGCGCTTTGCGGCTACTAGCGGGGAGCTTTTAACCCCCGCTAACGGCCGAAAAAGGGTTAAAATCACCCACAAAGCGCCGGCCGGCGCTGCCCATTGATTTCAATGGGCAGGGGCGCTGTAGGAGCAGTGTATTCACCGCTCCTACAGCGCCTCAAAGATGCTGCTTGCAGGACTTTTTTGATCGTCCTGCCAGCGCACCGCACCAGTGTGAAAGTCCTCAGGCTTTCACATTGGAGTGAAAGGAGAGGCGTTTTGCAGGCGCTATTTTTTAGCGCTGTAGCGCCTACAAAGCGCCTCAGTGTGAAAGGGGTCTATGAAAGGAAACTTGTAGGTAGTAACTTACCTAGGCTTTCATTATTAACCTCTGTTGTCACCCTATAACAGGAAGTGGATCAACAAAGGACCTTCATGATTAACCACCACGTATTAATTAAATTAAAGTGGTTGTAAAGGTTTTTTACATTCTTGCATTCTGTGGACGAAGGTAAAAAACCTTCAGTTTGCAACAACCCCCCCATCCCAGCCCCCATAATAATTATCTGAGTCCCATTGCGATCTAGCCATTTGCAGGAGAGCCTCTGCTCTCCGGGGACTCTCCCTCATTGGTTGAGGCAGCAGTGGGAGCCATTGGCTGTCAATCACAGACAGTGAGCCAATGAGGAGAGATGGGGGGCGGGGCCGAGCAGCGGCTGTATGTGTGAATGGACAGGCAGAGCAGCGGGTCAGGAGGGAGCCTGCTTGGGTGCCCCCATTGTAAGCTGCTTGCTCTGGGGGCACTCGGCAAGAGGGAGGTGGCAGGAGCACCGGCCGGGGACCCAAGAAGTAGGATCAGGGCTGCTCTATGCAAAACCATTGCACAGAGCAGGCAAGTATAAAATTTTTTTTTATTTTATTTTTTAATAACAGATTGATCACTTTAAAGCAGTAGACTGATTGGGTTTACATTTATAGTTCTCTTTTATGGGAATAAACCTTTAGTTTTTCAACTATCTAGCATAGAATGCCTACAGTCCTAAGCATAAAACGTAAATTGTCTCTCTATTTCCTCAAGGCATTGGCTGCAGGAAAAATAGACTATCAATTCAGCTTCATGGTAGTAAGGAACCCTCCCTTGGGAAGTACAAGTCCTGCTTTCCGGTATTGTTGCTGCATCAACATTTTAGACATGAAAGAGGTGCTAATTACTGTGTAACACGTCTAATTCCACCTCATAAAAGGCGATGATTAAAATTTGCTTCATATTTTAGATAAGTGCAAGTGGCAGATGGCTGCTTCTAGCACAGCTAATTTAAATTTCATTTCACGTGATGCTACCCTCTTTTTTCAGAGTCGTTAGGAAGCTAATCTTTACATTTTGTATAAATTTTGATATATTCTGTTGCCCCAACTCTTGGCCTTGGGGTTACTTAACAGTCCTTGTCAGAGGCAGAAGACCGCTATCCATAAGGGCTCAATTACACCTCCGTTGTCTGTGGAAAGCAATCCGTGGTGTTTGTTTCATCTTTTCATAGAGCAGTAAAGGGGGGGAGGGGGGCAGCTAAAAGGCATTCATGAGGCTATTAAAACAAAACAAAACAAAACAAAAAAAACACAATTGCAATTTTTACTTTTAGTCTGGAGCTCTACCCCACCATATTTCTTTTCTACCAAATACACTCAGTCTGATGGCCAGCATCATTCCTCCCACTTCCTCTTAGCTCAGACTGTCCTGGACCATGGAAGACGGCACATGTGACGAAATGCGTAGGGAGGAGCTACATGCCGACATAATCGGTGCAACCTGAAATGGTTTGGGCGTGCCCCGGAAGACATCAGATGACAAAACGTGTAGGGTGGAGCTACATGCAACCGGAAGTGGTTCGGATTTTGATCTACATGCCGGTTGGATTCATTATTTCTAGATTGTACGCTCTAACGAGCAGGGCCCTCTGATCCCTCCTGTATTGATTTGTATTGTAAGTGTACTGTCTGCCCTTATGTTGTAAAGCGCTGCGTAAACTGTTGGCACTATATAAATCCTGTATAATAATAATAATTTGAATGTGCAATAATCTGTGGTAGCAATTTATATAGCAATAAAAGTTTTATCGGATTTTACACTATGTGGAGCATCTGCTCTTGCCCTTCCTTCTGAGCATGTGTGGCTGGTGGCCTAAAGGGAAGATTGTATGGGCAACCAAGCCTTAAGGAGGACCGGTGGAGAAGCTGTTGAAGTAGATTCCTGTGCCATATGCCTTTTTAACTTCTCTTTATTAGAAGGTCATACAGTAAAACCTTGGCTTGCGAGCGTAATTCCTTCCAGAAACATGCTTGTAATCCAAAGCACTTGTATATCAAAACAAATTTCCCCAATAAGAAACAATGGAAACTCAAATAATTTGTTCCACACCCATTTGTTTATAGGTCCTTCACTTTATAGTCCATATAAAAAGATTATAGCAATGTGACCAGGTTGTGTAACCATAAAATGTCCATCCACAAATGGAAGCCTCCACAAGGTGATTAGAAGCAAAATCCAGCAGGAGCTACAGAGTATTAATAAGAGAGGTGCCTCTAAGCGTAGCAATATGTTGCTAAATGTTGTACCTTCATTAAATGTAACCATATTGCTACACTTAGAGGTGCCTCTCTTCTCTTTTATACTCAGTTGTGACATAACGCTACTTGTATATCAAGTCAAAATTTATTTAAAAATTTAGGTTGTCTTGCAAAACGCTCTCAAACCAAGTTACTCTCAAGCCAAGGTTTTACTGTATATGTTTGGTAAGCCGTTATTTTTGACCATTCTGGTGGAGGTTCCTGGTCTGGTATGACACCTTTCAAGATCTTTTTGGTGGAAAATCTCTATATACTCACACAGTGTGTGAGTTTTTAGATTTTTAGATTGTTTACATTTGGTTATACGAGGTACCTAAAAAGTTTGGTGAATGGTCCGATATTTTTGGACCACAACATGGGCCATGCACATGGCTATCAGGAGACACGTTGAGAAGCACCATCTAAGCGTGGGGTACATGTGACCGTCAGGGTAAACCTGCTGCGGGCAGTCGAACGTAGTCAGTGTGAGAGGTAGGGTCACAATGCAATGGAGCAACGAGAGGACACCAAGTTCTGCTACAAATTGGGGAAAACTACGACAGAGACGCATGAAATGTTGGTGTGAGTGTACGGGATGGAAGCCGTAAGCAGAAAATTTATTTATGACTGGTTCAAAGGCTTTTTATAATGGGAAGGAATCAACTGAGGATGAGCCATGTTTCGGGTTGGCCATCGACAAGAAGAACCCTAGGCATGATTGAGCGAGTGCGACTAATGCTGGCATGAGATCAACGACTGATTCTACGATTGATGGTGGAGGAATTGGGCATTAGCAAGGACACGCCATCGTCTGCAAAGATTTGGGTAAGCGGAAGATCTGTTTCCGGCTTGTGCCGCACAAGCTGACAGACGAACTGAAAGGAAATTGGTAGGAAACCTCTGAAGATTTCATGACCATGTGTGACCAGGATCCATCCTTTCTGCCAACCATCGCCACAGGGGATGAGGCATGGTGCTACCAGTTGGATCCGGAATCCACCGTACTCCCCTGATCTGGTGCCTGCGGACTATTTCCCCGCCTGAAGAGCGTCATGATAGGCGCACGTTTTTCGGATGTGGCGGCAGTCCAAGAATGTGCGATAGTGGTTCTGCGATTGTTTCCTTAAGTGGCCAGTTTCCAGAAGCTTTCTGAACGTTGCCAAAATGTGTTGTGAAGGATGGCCATTATTTTGAAGGCTAATAAAAGGTATTTTGTTTGTATCTTCTGGTTTTGTTTGTTTCCTAATACACATTCACCAAACTTTTTAGTAGACGTGCAATCCGTTTAGTTCCGAATACGTTTAACGAATTTTGACAAATTCCAAAATTTTGAATTAAAAAAATTTGGAAATTTGAAAATCCAAAAATAAGAATGAAAATCTGGATATTCAAAAAAGAATGAAAATCTGAAAACCTTTTTATTATTATTATTCATTTGTTCCATTCCATTTGTTTAGATGCGGCATTCGTTATTTCGGATAATTCGTAACTTTAGATAAAATTTGTATTAGTTACGTTCACAAACAGCCAAATTTGAATGGAAATTCCAATACCTATAATTTAATAGCTAGTTATTATTAGTTATTATTTCGAATTTTACTGATTTTTCTTTTTTTTCATATCGTTTCGAATTTTCGGAAACTCGGAATTTAAAAATTCAGAAATTCGGAATTCGAAAATCCGACTAACTAATAATAATTATTAAATTATAGGTATTGGAATTTCCTTTCAAATTTGGCTGTTAGTGAACGTAACGAGAACGTATTTATCTAAAGTTATGAATTATCTGAAATAACGAATGCCGTATTTAAGCGAATGGAACGCAACGTTCTAATAATAAATAACGATAATAATAAAACCTTTTTATTATTATTATTATTTTTTTCCCATTCCATTTGTTTAGATGCGACATTCGTTATTTTGGATAATTCGTAACTTCAGATAAATTTGTATTCGTTACGTTCACTAACAGCCAAATTTGAAGGGAAATTCCAATACCTATAATTTAATAGTTAGGTATTTTTTCGAATCTTACTGTTTTTTTCATATCGTTTCAAATTTTCGGAAATTTGGAATTTAAAAATCCGAATTTTTGGATTTCCGAAAAAAGCAAAAAAAAACCGAATGAAACGAACAAACTTTTTGTCAGCGCACATGTCTACTTTTTAGACACACCTCTTATGTTTCATTGATTAGCATAACCCAGGTGCATTTACCTGGACCCTCCTCTACCTGTACATGGCAGCGGCGGGCGGTCCATAAGGGTCTCATTGTGCCGCCCTCTTAATCTCCATGCGCCGTCCCCTAATCTCCATGCAGGGAGTCAGACGCAAGGATTTCTACAGGGTTTTTTTTTTTCTTTTTTTAAAGGGGTTGTAAAGGTAAAATTTTTTTTTTTTTTTTAAATAACAAACATGTTATACTTACCTTCACTGTGCAGCTCGTTCTGCACAGAGTGGCCCCGAACCTGGTCTTCTGGGGTCCCTCGGCGGCTGTTTCAGCTCCTCCCCGCAAGCATTAACCACCTTAATGCGAGCTCCCTCGCATGGTGGTTAGTTATTGCGGGCGCGCTCCCGTGATACAGCCGGCGGCTATAGCCGCTCACTGTATCACTCGGCCCCGCCCCCCCAGCGCGCCGCGTCATTGGATGTGATTGACAGCAGCGCGAGCCAATGGCTGCCCTGCTTCCAATCCATCCACTGTAGCCAATCAGCGGCCAGGGTGAGCGGAGGAATAGCTGTCGAGAATGAGAAGCTGACTTTCGAGGCGTCAGGTAAGTAAAACGGGGGGGCTGGGGGCGGCGGTATTGTCAGAAGTTTTTTCACCTTAATGCATAGAATGCATTAAGGTGAAAAAATGTTTACCTTTACAACCCCTTTAAGCACATGAGTAGAGCCTGAGGCTCTAATTGGCTTCAAAAGGGTTGGGGCCCACCCACCTGTGACATTAGGGAATCAACATTCGCTATGGTCTTCCTGCTTCTCCTCCCGACCAATCAGGACAGGAAGTGGGTCCCGAGACCGCATTGGCCAGGAGGAGAAGAGACCGGATTGGCCGGGAGAAGAAGCCGGGGAAGCCGCCCAGGAGCTGGATGGGGTAAGTGTGGGTGGGTGAGCAAGTAAGGGGGAGGGGGGGGGTATTTTTCTGCCCCACCTCAAAAAATGAAGCACCAACCACCACTGGTACATTGACAGTGAAAGCAGAAGCAGAACAGCGATGAGCTTATTTCTCTGTCACTCTGCTGTCTCCTTCTATCAGCATGCTTGTAGTCATCTGCTGCTTCTCTCACACTCCAGCTCCGCTGTACAGAGACTGCAAAAAGCCGATACCGGCTCGAATTCTGGTACTTGCACTGCTTGCAGTTTTAAAAAAAAAAAATCATTAAATAATGCATTAATGATTACAGAACTGCAATAATTGTATCTGTTATATCTGCCTAGCATTAAGCTTTAAGCGCACAATGAAGCTTCAGCAAAGCTTTTACTGCTAAGTGCTATGAAAAGTTAAAGTAATAAAAGAATGCTGCATTAAGCTAAATATAATTTACTGAAGATAGCGTGCGGTTCTTTTATCACAAGAACATTTTTTTCTCCATGTAAGATGTGCTGAATGCATTTCACACAAATAGTTCCAATTAAGATTGTTAAGATAGCAACAGATGTGGATAATAAAGACGCTACAGAGATTCTTTTTTTTTCCTGTTCATTTTGCGGCTTTTAGAGATCTAACAAAACTGAGCTCAGCTCCAAGTTTCAGGTTCTGTAATGAGGAGGTGATGTGCCGGCTACTCCTTATTGATGTGGCACCACCAACAGTCTGTTATTTTATATCCCTAAAGCCAATTACGCCCCATTCTGGGCAGCTTTCTATTAAAGTGTTACTAAACCTCATAAGAGTAAAATCAGTCTGTATATGCAGTAAAGGATGCTTGTTATACTCACTGTGGAACCTAAGGGGTTAATCCTCTGCATTGTGTTTGATCCTGTCTCCTCTGATCCTCCCCTTCTTTTACTGTCCCCAATCAATCTCCTGCTAGAACAGAGTCTTGGGGGCAAGCTGCACATGCTCAGTTTGGTGTGTATTCCCAGAGAGGTTTTTTTTTTTTTTTTCTTTTGAGAGTGCATGTGATCAGCACAGGGCCAATCAGCACTGTCCAGAGGGTCAGGGGTCCTGCACCCTCATAGGACAATCGGGGGAGAATGAAAACTCCTCCTACAAGCTTTAACCAGACACTGAAAGAAGTCACAAGACTGCTATACACTGCTGATGAGAAAAGGTATTTAGCAGTTTATATTTACTATGACCAGGGCTTTTTTTCCCTCAGAGAATAGGGGCAGGAACTCCCCCCTTCTGAGTCACTCTCTATCTCCGCCCCCTACCCACCTCTGAGCAATGTCCCTTGGTTCCACCCCCTGCCCACCTCTGAGCACCGTCCCTTGGTTCCACCCCCTGCTCACCTCTGAGCACCGTCCCTTGGTTCCACCCCCTGCCAACCTCTGAGCACCGTCCCTTGGTTCCACCCCCTGCTCACCTCTGAGCACCGTCCCTTGGTTCCACCCCCTGCTCACCTCTGAGCACCGTCCCTTGGTTCCACCCCCTGCTCACCTCTGAGCACCGTCCCTTGGTTCCACCCCCTGCTCACCTCTGAGCACCGTCCCTTGGTTCCACCCCCTGCTCACCTCTGAGCACCGTCCCTTGGTTCCACCCCCTACCCACCTCTGAGCACCGTCCCTTGGTTCCACCCCCTGCTCACCTCTGAGCACCGTCCCTTGGTTCCACCCCCTGCCCACCTCTGAGCACCGTCCCTTGGTTCCACCCCCTGCCCACCTCTGAGCACCGTCCCTTGGTTCCACCCCCTGCCCACCTCTGAGCACCGTCCCTTGGTTCCACCCCCTACCTACCTCTGAGCACCGTCCCTTGGTTCCACCCCCTGCTCACCTCTGAGCACCGTCCCTTGGTTCTACCCACCTCTGAGCACCATCCCTTGGTTCCACCCCCTACCCACCTCCAACCCAGTACCGGCCCATTTAGAGAGTACAGAACCAAGTATCATTTTGTGGTGCTAAGTAATTTGTATGGGATTTGTTAACGATAATAAGAAGAGCAGAAAATATTCTCTGCAGTCAGCAACAATAGACCCCCCAAAAACAATAGATCCCCCAGCAACAATAGACCCCCCCAGCAACAATAGACCCCCCCAGCAGTAATAGATACCCCCCAGCAACAATGTACTGCCCGTTACAAAATACCACCCCAGTAACAATAGATCCAACCCCCCAGCAGTAATAGATAGTCTAGAGCTGCACGATTCTGGCTAAAATGAGAATCAAAATTTTTTTGCTTAGAATAAAGATCACGATTCTCTCACAATTCTCGCGGGGCTAACTTTACTGTTTATTTTATTTTTTTAATTAAAGTGTATTTTTTTTTTTTTTAAATTGCGTTTGAAAAAAAACACTGTGCAAATGTGGTGTGACATAAAATATTGCAACAACTACCATTTTATTCTCTAGGGTCTCTGCTAAGAAAAAAAAATGTCATGTTTTGGGTTTTCTAGCAGAAAATAATGATTTTTACTTGTAATCAACAAATGTCAGAAAAGGTTTGGTCTTTAAATGGTTAAACTTCCCTCATCTACACACTGAAGTTCTTTCCTTTGATAAAAGAACTAAAAGATACTTTGTTTCTACTTATTCCTGTGTTGTGATAAAACTTGGCAGGCTGCCTGGATTTTTTTTTCCAGCTGTGAGAACTCTCTGCACTTGTTAGAAAGATGGTGACATGCTGTTTTGAAGACCGGGAAGCAGTGTTAATTTTGGCAGAAAATTTCGATTTAGTATTAGTCTTAGTCTTGGGACTAAAATGGCATTTTAGTTTTAGTCCCATTTTAGTTTTCTGCAATTGTTTTAGTTTTAGTCGTATTTAGTCGACTAAATCTCCAGTACATTTTAGTCGACTTAAACAAATTTTAGTTGTCTAAAATCGAAAATTAAAAATTGTAATGCATTAGTTAACATTTCTCTACAATTTCCAAACTCATTATATACGGCTGGAGTGAAAAATCTATTATGTTATTATTTATGGTATTGAGGTATGTACATGCACTACAGACCAGTGTTAATTTTGAAGTCAAATTTCAACTTAGTTTTAGTCTTAGTCTTTTGACTAAAATGCCATTTTAGGTTTAGTCGTATTTTAGTCAACTCAATTGTTTTAGTCGTATTTTAGTCGACTAAAATAGTATTCATTTAGTCGACTAAAATGTTTTAGTCGACGAAATTAACACTGTTGGGAAAAATCGCGATTTTGATTCTTAACGATTAATTGTGCAGCTCTAATAGATACCCCCCAGCAACAATGTACTGCCCGTTACAAAATACCACCCCAGCAACAATAGATCCACCCCCTGCAACAACAGACCCCCAGCAACATCAACAGATTTCCCAGCAGCCAGCAACAATAGACCTCTCCGTCAACAACTGACCCCCCCCAGCAACAATAGCCCTCTCCCTCAACAACTGACCCCCCCCAGCAACAATAGCCCTCTCCCTCAACAACTGACCCCCCCCAGAAACAATAGCCCTCTCCCTCAACAACTGACCCCCCCAGCAACAATAGACCTCTCTCTCAACAACTGACCCCCCCCACAATAGACCTCTCCCTCAACAACTGACCTCCCCCAGCAACAATAGACCCCCCATGCAAAAACAGATTCCTGCTAGCATCAATAGACCCCCTCAGCATACCCCAGTACCCCTTGCCTTTACATACATTCAGTGCTGAAGGTGCGCATTTCCACACGTTCCCACCTGAAAATAAGCCCCGACTAAAATAATGTCATTTCCATGTTCTGTGTACTGTGGGAGATCAGATATAGTGAATGCAGAGTCCGGGGTTTAGTAACACTTTAAGCTCCAGTATGTGAGTTGGAGAACTTATATTGAGGGCCGGGCCTGATGTGAATGTGCCAGGGATGTGAGGTCAGTGGCTTGTATCAGAGCCAGATAGATACTCACAGGTTACATACAAACGTTGGAGTGAGAGCAATAATTCTATCACTAGACCTCCTCTGTAACTCTTTTTTTTTTTTAACAGAAAAAAGTTTTATTAAACAATAAGTACAAATTTAGAAGGAGTCATACATAGGAATATTAATAAATACAGATACAGAGTTACCCAATAATATACTTTCCTTTCTTTATATGGGTGGTTGGTTCTTAATGTAACCTCCTATCTAGTAACCCAGGAACTTATGAGATTTACATACGCTCATACAGGTGGGGAGGCAACAAAATCACTCACATGAAAACCGAAGCAAAGAGGGGTCGGGAGATCCCCTCCTGGGTGATATTATTTCGTCCCCAGATCTCTATCAGAGAGAAGGAGGAGGTGGAAGGGGAAATGTGGAGAACTGGGCAGGGGTAAGAGGGGGGATGTGGGGGGCTTTTTTGGGCTTTTTTTTTTACTGCTTTAAGAAGGAGTCCACCTAAAAAAAAAAAAAAAAATATTAAAAGCCAGCAGCTACAAATACTGCAGCTGCTGACTTTTAATAAACGGACACTTATCCGTCATATGGTCCAGCGATGTCGGCAGCCGAAGCAGATCATTCGCTCGGCTCTCGGCAGCTGCCGCCGCCATCCTCGGTGAGGGAATCAGGAAGTGAAGCGTTGCGCTTTACTTTCCGGTTCCCTACTGCGCATGCGCGAGTCGCGCTGCGTGTCCCAACTGGTCCCCGCTATCTCCTGGGACCTGTGTGTTTCCCAGGAGACAGCGGGGGGGGATGGGAAGGGGCGTGACTCCCACAGGAGTCTATTCCTGGAAGTGGTATCTGCACCCTCCTCCCCCCTGAAAAGTGCCAAATATGACACCGGGGGGGGGGGGGGGGGTTCCGAAAAGCAGAGGTTCCATTTTTGTGTGGAACTCCACTTTAAGAACGCCACTCCATGTTATTCAATGGGCTCATACACACCATGGCATTTTTGAGCTGTAACAGGCATGGACGTTTTTACGCTCAATAAAAATAAATAAATTAAAAGAAACACACACAAGGACCAGTGCGTTCCAAAAAAAGCTCAAAAACGCGCATTAGCGCTATACCGACGTTTTTTAGCGTCAGCGTTTTTAAGCTGTAAAACTGTAATTTGGGAGTGGAAAATAGCAAAGGGATGTTTTTTTTTTTTTTTTTTAAACGGGCCTTATCGTTAATGCTTACAAACGGCGTTAAACGCGCATTGACGCCAAATCAAAACGCTAATAACATCGCGTTTTTAACGCTGCTTTTTTCCCCAGGCATTGTTACTAGCTTTACAGCACATTTTTTTAAATGTCCATGTGTATGAGGCCTAAACATATAACCTGTAAACATGTAACCTCTATTAGAGTCTGGCATAGCACACTATGTAAGTTGTTTTAAAAAAAACGAGCTTTCTAAATACCGATATTGAGCGGTCTTCAGGCCGGTCCCATTACTCGCGGATGCTTTACAGCTCCAATGGATGGAATCTGTGGGTGGGGCTGCGATCTCCCTCCGACGTCAGCCGGGAAAATCCAATGGCCACTCATCTCCTCCAGCAAAGTGGTAATTTCATTGACTAAAACATTTTAGTCGACTAAATGATTATTATTTTAGTCGCCTAAAATATGACTAAAACAACTGAGATGACTAAAATACAACAAACTAAAATTCCATTTTAGTCAAAAAAGACTTATGCCCTGTACACACGGTCGGACTTTGTTCGGACATTCCGACAACAAAATCCATGGATTTTTTCTGACGGATGTTGGCTCAAACTTGTCTTGCATACACACGGTCACACAAAGTTGTCGGAAAATCCGATCGTTCTGAACGCGGTGACGTAAAACACGTACGTCGGGACTATAAACGGGGCAGTGGCCAATAGCTTTCGTCTCTTTATTTATTCTGAGCATGCGTGGCACTTTGTGCGTCAGATTTGTGTACACACGATCGGAAATTCCGACAACGGATTTTGTTGTCGGAAAATTTTATAGCCTGCTCTCAAACTTTGTGTGTCGGAAAATCTGATGGAAAATGTGTGATGGAGCCTATACACGGTCGGAATTTCCGACAACAAGGTCCTATCACACATTTTCCGTTGGAAAATCCGATCGTGTGTACGGGGCATAAGACTAAAACTAAATTGAAATTTGACTTCAAAATGAACACTGGTCTGTAGTGCATGTTCATACTTCAATACCATAAATAATAACATAATAGATTTTTCACTCCAGCAGTATAGAATGAGTTTGGAAAGTTGTAGAGAAATGTTAACTAATGCATTACAATTTAATTACACCCATTAGGTTTTGGACGACTAAAATTAGTTTTAGTCGACTAAAATGTATTGGAGATTTGGTCGACTAAATACGACTAAAACAATTGCAGAAGACTAAAATGGGACTAAAACTAAAATGCCACTTTAGTCCTAAGACTAAAACTGAATAGAAATTTGCTGCCAAAATGAACACTGCTCCCGCAGAAGCTCTGTCTCGTAGCTGTAAAGCGGATGTGAGTCACGTGAGCGGCCTGAATACAGCTCAAAATCATTATTTAGAAAGCTCGTTTTATAAAACAACTTACATAGTGTGTTATGCCAGCCTCTAATAGAGGGGCTGGCAGTAGGGTTGCCACCTCATCCCTTTAAACCCAAACATATATGAATTACAAGGCACCAAGTAAGTTTAATTACCACCTTAATCTGCCACAGAACCTGTGTAATTAATGTGTGTTCAGTTTTAAAGGGACGAGGTGGCAACCCTAGCTGGCAGTAACCATTATAGGTTTTTTTTTTTATTTTTAAGAATAGTGGCCGGGGGGGTGGAGACACAGAGAGGGAACTGACAGGCAGAAAGAGCAGGAGGGGTTGAGGGGAAGAGAGGGGAGCAGAGGGGACAGCGGTGTGTGATGCATCATGCAGGGAAGAACTCTGACCACGGTGGTCGGGGCTCAGCAGCCCTAATTTTCGTGGTCAGTGCAGAGAGGGCTTACAGGAAGTGGCAGATTCAGGGAGGTTTTTTATTTTTTTTATTTTACAGTTTAGACGGGTCAGATTACACAGCACAAGCACTGTGTAATCTGCTTTAAGGGACCGGGATCTGTATTTTTATTAATTTTTTGGGGTTAAACACTTTAAGCATGCCCGAGTGAACCAGGCCTAATATGCTTTCTAAATTGAAATAAACCCCCAAAACAAACAAACAAAAAAAAACCCACCAACGTCTGCACCTAGCAATTGCTGCTACATATCACTGTCCCGTCTTGTTTATAACCCAAAACACTTGTGTACAAAACGACTACTGGAACATTGTATTTGTATGCCGAGCTCTGACAGATTAGATCTGGCATATAAGCCGGCCCTGCAGCTGCGTAAATACTTTAAAGCGAAGGGAAGGTTTTATAAACAAAACATAGATCATCAAAGCCAGGATGTTTCCTGTAACATTCCCCATGAAAAAAAAAAAAAGAAAAGAGAAAAAAAAAACCTCTATTAAAACACATTATCATAAATTATAGAACATGATCAGAGGCGAGCTTGTTCCTGCAGGAAGAAAACAGAAAGAAAAAAAGGACAGAAAACATTCACTCCAAAGAACGCCAAAACTGGAAGCTGGAACTGCTGCGAGCAAACACTGGAAATATACAAATGGAAACATTGTACCTTTTTTTTTTTCCTAGCTGTCAAAGATTTTGTCATTCTGTATTGTCAGTTCTGCGATTCTCACATTTAGACCTCTTTCACACTGGAGCGGTGCGCTGGCAGGACGCTAAAAAAAAGTAAAAAAAGTCCTGCTAGCAGCATCTTTGGAGCGGAGAAGGAGTGGTGTGTATACCGCTCCTTCCCATTGAAATCAATGGAACAGCGCGGCTACACCGCCGGCAAAGCGCCGCTGCAGCAGCTCTTTGTGGGTGGTTTTAACCCTTTTTCAGCCACTTGCGGGGGGTAAAAGCGCCCTGCTAGAGGCCAAATAGCGCAGCGAAATTGACGGTAAAGCGCCGCTACACCCACCGCCCCGTCCCAGTGTGAAAGGGGCCTAATAGGGCGTGCACACGGTCGGACTTTGTTCTGACATTCCAACAACAAAATCCTAGGATTTTTTCAGACGGATGTTGGCTCAAACTTGTCTTGCATACACACGGTCACACAAAGTTGTCGGAAAATCCGATCGTTCTGAACGCGGTGACGTAAAACAGGTACGTCGGGACTATAAACAGGGCAGTGGCCAATAGCTTTCATCTCTTTATTTATTCTGAGCATGCGTGGCACTTTGTCCGTCGGATTTGTGTACACACGATCGGAATTTCCGACAACGGATTTTGTTGTCGGAAAATTTTATCTCCTGCTCTCCAACTTTGTGTGTCGGAAAATCCGATGGAAAATGTCCGATGGAGCCCACACACGGTCGGAATTTCCGACAACACGCTCCGATCGGACATTTTCCATCGGAAAATCCAACCGTGTGTACGGGGCATAAGACATAATGTACACGGGACACTGAGGCAACCTCTGATTTTTTTGACAGCTTGAAACCGGCGTTTAAAAACGCCCGTTAAACTGCGTTTGCATGTCGTGTTTAGCAGCGTTTTCCCGCGTTCGCGTCTAGGAGCGTTTATTTAAGATAATATCATAATCCCAAAGCACAAAAAACAGTATTATTTAACTATTTCAGCCATTCTGTGAGACCAGAGTGAGTAGCAGCAGCTGAGAGAGCAGCAGTGTACTTGTATCCATCTTAATTTTCGGTGCTTTTACTATGGATCCTATAATGGGCATGTGAGAAAATTAAAAAAGTCAGATATTAAAGCGGAGGTCCTGCCAAATTTTTTTTTAAAGTCAGCAGCTACAAATACTGCAGCTGCTGACTTTAAAAATATGGGCACTCACCTGTCCAGGGCGCCTGCGATGTCCTCATCCAAAGCCGATCTTGTCCCTCGGCTTTCGGGTGGAGGCACCGCCATCATCAGTAAGGGAATCGGGAAGTGAAGCCTTGCGGCTTCACAGCCTGGTTGCCTACTGCGCATGCGCGAGTCGCGCTGCGCGATCCCACAGGTCCCTGCTGACTTCTGGGACCTGTGTGTCTCCCACAAAACAGCAGGGGGGACGGAGAAGGCACCGGATATGACAGATATCCGCAGATATTGTGGCTATCTATGCCCAGAAGTGGGCATAGATATGTTCCCCCCTGAACGGTGCTGAATGTGACACCAGGGGGGGCGGGGGGGGGGGATTTTGAAAAGCGGAAATTCCATCTTTGGGTGGAACTCCGCTTTAAATTTCATGCAACTATGTTTGATCAAGTCAGGGGTCAAGCTCAATGGTGGGGTCATCTGGTTCAAATCTAACAACATATCGGTCAAATTCCAATTCTACTTTGGCTTACAGCAATGCTAGTGGTGTATTGGATGGGATCCGGGGGCTCATTAGGGGTATATCAATGGTCTATGAAGCACTGCAAGCAATTACAAGTTTTTAAAATATTTTTTTAGTGGTTTTTCATCATTTGCTATCATTTAAGTTTTGTAATGTAAAAGAAAAAAAAAAAAAAAATAGGGCACCTTTCAAAAAAAAATGGGTTCAGACGCTAAACCGGTACCGCGTTTAGCCGCGTTTGCGTTTATAAGTGTTTTAAAGGAACATTTTACGACCCAAATTTGGGGCCCCATATCTCGGGGCCACTGTGTGCTAGGAACCCATTTGGTGTGCAAACACAGTGGAACTAGCACTACAACATATCCAAATTTGGGACTCCTAGCACCAAGTGGCCCCAAGATATGGGGGTCCCAAAATGACATTCTCTGTTGCAGAAGTGCTAGGAACCCCAAATTTGGTGTGCTGACACAGTTTGACTAACACTAACATATCCAAATTTGGGGTTCCTAGCACCAATTGGCCCAGAGATATGGGGCCCCAAAGTGAGGTCGGAAAATGTCATTCCCTGCTGCAGAAAGTGCTTGACATTTTGCGACCTGACTTTGGGGCCCCGTATCTCGAGGCCACTTGGTGCTAGGAACTCCAAATTTGGATATGTTGTAGTGCTATGTGTTAGCACACCAAATTTGGGGTTCCTAGCACTAAGTGGCCCTGAGATACGGGTTCCCAAATTTGGGTCGCAAAAGGTCATTCCCTGCTCTGCAGACGCTGCTAAACGCAAACGCGGTAAAACGCGGCTAAACGCGGCATGCAAAGTTTTCAAAACGGGCATTTCTAAAAGCCGGTTTCAGCTTTTAAAAACATGTGTTCAGCAGAGTTTGCACTGGCGTCTCGTGTGCATGAGGCCTTAGCCAGTTATGGGACATCGGTACATTCTGCCTCCGCTATGCAGTTTCTTGTTTCATCAGCAATGAATGAGCATCATTAGCCTAGGTTCACATTGATGTGATTTGGAAATCACATGCCAAATCCGCTGCTTCTGCCAGCAATTACACCATCCAAATCGGTGCGATGTCGACTTTGCAGCTTCACAGCCGGGTGCGCACTGCGCATGCGCGAGTCGTGCTGCGCCTTCTCAGTGGCCGGGCAATCTTCTGGGATCTGTGGCGTGTTCCAGAAGATTGCAGGAAGAGAGCGGGAGCGGAGGAGTCACCTAGGCAGCCCGAGCGGAAGTGGGTGCTGGGCACCTGTCAGAACTAGGTACCCCCCCCCCCCCCAAAAAAAAATAACATGCCAAATGTGCCATGTAAGGAGGCAATGAGTGCTTAAAGTGGAAGTTCCACTTTTGGGTGGAATTCCGCTTTAAGCTTTGGCAATAAGCCCTCGTTCACACTGAACACGGCTTTGAAATCGTGCGACTTCATCTGAAACTGCACAATTTCAAAGCTGCATTTCAGTCCGATTTGAAGGATATCTGTGTGGCTTCCTGCACAGACGTCTATTGAAGTCGCATCCCGAAGTCACCAAAAATAGTGCAGGAACTACTTTTGCAAACTGGTGTGGCACAGCAAAGTTGGCGTCGCAGGGATTTGAACAGTGCTGTTGCTGGCAATAGGCTGCGACTTATGCGACGATTTGACCTGTCAAAGGCATGTGGCCCTCACACCTCTCCTGCAGAATATGTATTCTGCTACATATTTTTGGTAAAAAAAAAAAAAAAAATCCAAATAAGCGTATATTGATTGGTTTGTGCAAAAGTTATAGCATCTACAAATGATGGGATATATTTATGGAATTTATATATATATATATATATATATATATATATAAATTTTTTTTACTAGTAATGGTGGCGATCAGCGATTTTGAGCTGGACTGCGACATTGCGGTGGACAAAATGGGCACTAAGTGACACTTTTTTGGGGACCAGTGACACCATCACAGTGATCAGTGCTAAACAATCTGCACCATCACTGTACTAATGACACTGGCAGGGAAGGAGTTATCAGGGGCGATCAAAGAGTTAAATGTGTTCCTGGCAGTGCTTGCTAACTATGGGGGAGGTGCTTTCGACTGGGGGGGGGAGGGGTGGAGACAGAGATCAGTGTTCCTGTTTAGCAAAAACACAAGACCTCCATCTTCCCCTCTGACAGAACGGCGATCTGCCTTGTTTACTCTCGGGGACGATTGCCGGGTGCCAGCGGACATCGGGTTCTTTGGATCTGCTGATTGGCTCCCGCTGTATCCAATTAGAGCGGAAGCGGGATGCCGGTGGCGAGGTGTGTGCGCCCCAAACCTGGACAAATCACTTACAGGTACGCTATTTCGCGCTAAAGGGCCGCCCTGCCGCAGTATATGTACGTGTCCTTGAGCGGTTAACTTACCTGCCCCCCCATACCGCCTGCGCCCCCGTGTCTGCCTCCAGTGCACTCCTGTAAGCATTTCTGGCGTTAGTTTATCATAATGTTGTGATGAGATGAATCTGTCGCATTTTCTTGCACTTTATATCCACTCTAGTTTCCCAAAGCAAACGATCGATAATTTGCTGTACAAAAAAAACAGCTCGTTATTAGCTGCTTATGCAAATCTCCCAACATGTTGAGATGGGAATGAGGGACACCTACTAACAAACGTATGTAGGCATAGGACACGCCTCCTGCCACACCCCCTTAAAGGAGAATTAATCAAAAAAAAAAAAAAAAAGGACTTTTTTTTACCACTACTATTTCTTTATATTGCCTTTTAAAATTTACAAATGCAGCAATTTAGAAATCGGATGAAAGGTTTGGCGCTGGAAAACACTTTTTGAAAGATAAAAAGTGCATTTCATATACAACTATAGAGATCAGACCAAAATGAGGGACAAATGAGGGGGAACGAGGGACAGAGGGACATTGCTCCAAATCAGAGACAGTTGGAAGCTATGGCTTATGACAGCTGCTGGTAATAGTCTGTTTCCCAGTGGAGATTGTGTCCAGGACTTTGCTGCAAGGTCCCAACTGACGCCGGACATGCTCAGTCCAGAGGCACGCAGAGATGAAGGGTTGCACGCAGTTCAGGGCATTCACAGACAAAATAATGACAAGAACAGGAACCGGCCCGAGGAAATCTGTCGTTTACACAGGCTGAGGTCAGGGTTGGATCGCGCCCAGACAAGGAGAACATCACTTACACTTTGCACAGATTGGGGTAAGCAATGGCTACAGAAAAGGTACCTACAGTACACACCAGGCAAGTGTTCTAATCACTCCCCACTCTACCCAAAACTAAAAAAAAAAAGAAGTTTTAGATTTAGTTATACTTTAAGGGCCCATTCACACCAGAAACTGCACACAATTGTTTTTACATGCATTTGAAGCACGTTTGACGCATGATTAGCATGCGTTTTATGCTGCGTTTGCAGTGCATTTTTCAAAACATTTTTGGGCTTGGCTTCTTTGGCTTAAAGAGGCATGGTGCAGTCCATTTGTAGAGCGTTTCCTGCATTTGTGGTGCAGAAAAATGCAGCATGGTCTACTTTTTTTTTTTTTTAACTGCGCTGAACTGCACTAACATGAACAGTATCCATAGGATTACCTTGATTTTGGGCTGTCTATGAAGTTGGAGTGCAGTTCAAAATGCATCCAACTGCGTTCCCTTACAGTGCAAATAGAATGGTATTTGTATGTCCTCCTGACCACTTATCCCCAATTTTATCCAATAAATAAATAAACATTTAAAAAATCTAATTTCTTCATAAATTAAGGCCAATATGTATTCTGCTAAGAATAGAAGAAAAGATTGATCGCACGCTTGGATCCAAAAGATGCTGTAGAAATTTCTTTGTCATGAGCCGGACAAAAGTGCAGTGCAATATGTATTCTGCTACATGTCTTTGGTAAAACAAAAAATCCCAATAAGCGTATATTGATTGGTTTGCACAAAGGTTATCACGTCTACAAAATAGGGGATATATACTGGAATTTAGTATTTATTATTTTTATACTAGTAATGGTGGTGCTCAGCGACTTCTAGCAGGACTGCGATATTGCGGCGGACAATCTGACACTAACTGACACTTTGTGGGAAACAGTGACACCAATACAGTGATCAGTGCTAAAAATATGCACTGTACTAATGACACATGCTGGGAAGGGGTTAAACATCTAGGGGCGATCAAAGGGTTAGCTGTGTGCCTAACAGCAGGGGGCCTGTCCAATAGGGGTGCAGGGGCTCCACCCCCCTAGTCCATGCATACATCCCCCTAATCTACATGCAGGGCGCCAAACGCATGGATTCCAATGTTTTTTTTTTTTTTTTTTTTAAAGCACATGATTAGAGCCGGAGGTTCTAATTAGCTTAAAAAAAAGGTTGGTTGCTTGGGGTGCAGAGCACTGCATCCCGAGCCCACCCAGTAGTGTGACAATAGCGAATATTAGCTATTGTCTTCCTAATTCTCCTCCTGGCCAATCAGGAAGCGGGTCTTAAGACCCGACTGGCTGAGAGGAGAAGCGATTGTATTGGCTGCTGAGGGAAGGAGGAGGGAAGCCTCCGAGGAGGAAGCCGCTGTGAAGTCGGATTTGCAGGGTGAAGCCACCGAGCAGAAATGAGCCGAAGCTGCCTAGATGAGGTAAATGCAGGGCTGGTGGGGGGGGGTAAGGAAGGAGCGAGTGACGGGGACAGGTGAGGGATTTGACACTGAGCGTGCAAGTGACCGTGGAGAGGGGGGGTGGGGTGTCTTGTTTGCTGCCCCCCCCAAAATATACAGCATCACCCGCCAATGGTGCCTAACATGTTTACTTTCAGGTGCTTCTACTAAGGGATGTGCTGGATTTTATTCCCAGGACGAAGCTCTGCCTTGTTTACATAGGCAGAGCGCCGACCAGCCTCTGTTCCTGACGATCGGCGGGCGCCGGCAGACATCAATTGGCTGGCACCCGCTGACCGGGTTCTGTTTCCAAATCACAGCAGAAGCAGTGCGCGTGTGCGTCCCCTACCAGGACGTGCAGAATCACGTATATACACGTGATTCTGCACATAATGGGTGCCCTGTAGCAGTATGTTAAAGAGAAGTCTCTGCCAAAAAAATATAAAGTCAGCAGCTACAAATACTGTAGCTGCTGACTTTTAATATAAGAACACTTACCTGTCCAGGGATCCCACCCTGTCACACCCAAGCCAATTCTTCATTCAGTGTCGGGTGCAGGTGCCGGCATCTTCACTAAAGGAAACTGGCAGTAAAGCCTTCAGTCTTCACAGCCGATTTCCTACTGTGCATGCACGAGTCGTGCTGCGCTTTCTGAAGGGTCCTGCCGTCTTCTGGGACCTGTGTGTGTCCCAGAGGGCAGCAGGGGGATGGAGGAGGGGCTGTACATACTTGTAGATCGCTGTGGCGTTCTTACCTGGAAGTGGGAGCGGGCTCCTGTCAAAACCAGGTTCCCGCTCCCCCCCCCCCAAAAAAAGTGCCAAATGTGGAAATGAAGGGGGGGGGCGTGCGAACATGTAGACATGTGCTCTGACAAAAAAAATTTTGTTTCCGTTTCATTTGTTTTTTTGCCTTTTTCGGAAATTCCAAAATTCGGATTTTCGAATTTCCGAATTTAGAAAATTCAGAAATTCAAAAAATTTGAAAAATCTGAAAAAAGAGAAAATCAGTAAAATTCGAAATAACTAACTAATAACTAACTATTAAATGATAGGTATTGGAATTTCCTTTAAAATTTGGCTGTTTGTGAACGTAACGAATACAAATTTATCTGAAGTTAACGAATTATCCGAAATAACGAATGCTGCATCTAAACAAATTAATAATAATAATAAAAAGGTATTATTATTATTGTTATTTATTATTATTATTATTATTATTATTGGATCGTTACGTTCCATTCTTTTAGATTCGGCATTCGTTATTTCAGATAATTCATAACTTCGGATAAATTCGTACTTGTTACGTTCACTAACAGCCAAATTTGAAAGGAAATTCCAATACCTATAATTTAATAGTTATTATTAGTTAATTTTTTCAGATTTGAGTTTTCGGATTTTCATTCTTTTGAATTTTCATTCTTATTTTCGGATTTTCAAATTTCCAAATTTTCAAATTTTCGAAATTCTGAATTTTTGAAAACTTTGGAATTAACGATATTGTTAAAATTCGTTAAAAAAACGAATTTGGGACTTAACTAATTGCACATGTCTACGAACAAGTGGAGCTTTCCCTTTTGGGTGGAGCTCCGATTTAAGTGGTTATTTTTAAAGATGTGTTTATGGTGCACAGTGCTTTAGCAAACTATTCTATTTGGATTTACATCGTTATCATGGAAAAATAGATTTTATGGTGGGTCCACTTTAAGTACAGAAATCACTGGAAACTTTGTCAGTTTATTTAAACCCCTTTCAAAAGCCCCTGAGATATCAATATTCTGCTACACACATCAGTCTGCCTCATTTCCTTACTGTTTCGAGGAATCTGCTGACAGTTTCACTAACGGTCATTGTTCTTTCTGCTCCCAAAAATTCCATGGTGTACATCAACACCCTCTAAATAAATGCTCATTATAATAATGTTTATACATTGGCTGCAGTATGTAAAATCTAGGCCTGGAAGCTGCTCCTAACATAGGCTGATCATTGGCACTTTGTACCTTATTGTGAAACGTGTTGTCGTTATAGAAGTAAAGATTAGCCGTACGGATAGCTAAATATCTTTCGTGGGCTCATTTGTTTTTTCTTCACCTGAATTATTTTCTATCCCACGTTCACAGGAAACAGATAAAGTCAATCTTTTTTAAACAAATGTCTTTCCCAGGAATTTTGTGCTGGATGTGTCCTTCTCCCTCGTCAAGTAAGAATGTTGTTACATTATACTCCTGAATTATAGGAATTTATTGAGATTTTGTTTATTAGTGCGCTTAGGAAGGTGTATTTAAAATAAAAATATTGAAAAGTAAACCTGTCTCAAACTTAGGCAATGAAATTGAGGAGAGAGGGAACTGCCCCTTGCAATTGCCCCTTGGAAGACGTCCCGTTGGACAAAATGCGTAGGGCGGAGCCTAGTGAAGACGTTATCAAGCCTGTCTGGTGAGATGGTGGGCATTTATGATATGCTCTTGACTTTTTGCTGTTTGTGAGTACATATCGATTTTATAATAAACGGTGTTCAAATATACACTATATTGTCAAAATGATTGGGACACCTGCCTTTACATTAGAGCTGCACGATTCTGGCTAAAATGAGAATCATGATTCTTTTGCTTAGAAGATAGATCACGATTCTCTCACGATTCTCATGGCATAACATCATCTTTCACATTAAAACAAAAAAAAACAAAAAAATTGGGCTAACTTTACTGTTTCGTTTTTTTTTTTATTCATTGAAGTGTATTTTTAACCAAAAAATTGCATTTAAAAGACCTCTGGGCAAATACAGTGTGACATAAAATATTGCAGCAATTGCCATTTTATTCCCTAGGGTCTCTGCTAAAATATATATAATGTTTGGGGGTTCCAAGTAATTTTCTAGCAAAAAATATTGATTTTAACTTAAGAAAGAAGTGTCAGAAAAAGATTTAGACTTTAAGTGGTTAAACTTCTTGCATTTACACCTTGTTTAAAAACTTGGCAGACTGCCCAGATTATTTATTTACACAGAAGTTCTTTCCCTTTGATCTAAGGAAGCTTAGTTACAATGTTTCAAGTTAAAGACTTGGCAGACTGCCTGGATGCTTTCTTTTGACAGCTGAGTGAGCAGATAGTAGTCTCTCCACTTGTTTATATGAAAGAAATCAGCAAAATCTGCAGGAGAGATCGTCAGGGGGGGTGAATCGAGATCACGATTTTTTAACGATTAATTGTGCAGCTCTACATTACACGCACATGAACTTTAATGGCATCCCAGTCTTAGTCCGTAGGGTTCAGTATTGAGTTGGCCCACCCTTTGCAGCTATAACAGCTTCAACTCTTCTGGGCAGGCCGTCCACAAGGTTTAGGAGGGTGTCTATGGGAATGTTTATGGTTTAGTGCTTGAATATCAGTGAGTGCTGCTGTCATATTGATTTTTATTGTTCATTTTGATATACACTTTTAGTGTGGGATATCACTTATTGATGAATTCACAAAGGGTGCCATAGATACTCTTTAGAATTCTGTCGAGCCTTCCTATCAAAATTGTTAACGTTTGCTCCAGATTCATCAGTTGGGGGCCGGCACTGAGGTCAGAGCGTCCATACTGGACATTCCTTCCTCAATGTGCTCCTCCCCGACCACAGCCCATTATGCTGACATGTGCATGGCCGAGGAGTTTAGTAGTGGGGTATGCAGAGCTGGACGGGGAACGGAGAAACGAATTCCGCATCAGGTCCACCAATTATCCTTTAAGCATGTCTTTGGAGCATAAGAAAAAAACAGAGTTAACCCGGAGAAAACCCGCACAAGCAGAGGGAGAACATGTAAACTTCATGCAGGTAGTCTCCTGGTTGGGATTCAAAGCAAGTACCCTTGTGCTGCAAGTCAGAAGTGCCAACCTCTAAGCCAAGTTATGTACAATTCTCAATTTTTCTGTGAAAGTCAAGCTTAACCATGTTTTACCCCGCTTTCCTATTGGTCAGTAAAGTTTCCTATTATGTTGGAGGACCAATAAGTATAAGGGTGGGGGTATAGCTGATATCCAGGTCCTCCCTGTATGAAAAAAAGCCTACCCTTTCCCACTATCCCACTGAGCTAAAGTAAAACAAAAACAAAAAACTAAGGGCCCCTTCACAAAAGTATACAGTGGAAGCTTGGATTACAAGCATAATCCGTTCCAGGAGAATGCTTGTAATCCAAAGCACTCGCATATCAAAGCGAGTTTCCCCATAGAAGTCAATGGAAACGAAGATAATTCGTTCCGCATTGACTTCTATTACATGTAATACCGCATGTGGCCAGAGGTGGGGGGGCACCGGAGAGCCTCGGAAATACTCGGGGACAGCTCGGCTGAACTCGGAAAGCCTCGGAAACACTCGGGAACGGAGTATTTCCGAGCGATTCCGAGTATTTCCGAACCGCTCCGAGTGTCCCCGGCGCCCCCGCACCTCTGGCCAAATGCGGTACTGCACACCCCATTAGCTTGAATTCTGCTCATTTTGCGAGACAACACTCGCAAACCGAGTCAGATTTTTTTTTTTTTAAAGTTGCTCGTCTTTCAAAACGCTTGTTAACCGCGTTACTCATAAACCAAGGTTCCACTGTGACTTGAATCAGGTATATTGGGTCCTAAATGCCAGTAGGGGCTCGTCTTATGCCCCTCAAACTACACAAAATTCAAAAGTAAAGCCCAGCTGCACTCCGAAGAAAATTCATATGCTAGTAACTTTATTCTTGCTATCTCGTTGATTAAGCCCCAGAGAAGATGATGAGAAAGAACGCAGAGTTAAACTTTAGTAAAAGACTCCACGTCAAAAAAGTTCTAAGCGAATCAGATTTTTGATCTGCTTGGTTCTTCTTTTTCATGCCTTACAAGTCTTTCCATCGGTAATGAGGCAAACCTTTAAAAAAAGAAGACCACTGAGAAGTCTTGAGAGGTAGGAGAAGCCAGGCACAACTTTTAAAAAAAAGATAATTTTATGGGAAATTGAATGGGTCGGGTTTTGGCTGAAATGCAAAATGTGGCATAGTTCCACATGGCATTAAAGTGAAACTCAACTGTAAAGATTCTATATGTTAGGGAACTCATACGTTATATGTTAATTAAGTATAAACAGGATACTGTTTTTTTTTAATCTTTTTTCTTAAATTACTCCTGAAATTAGCAATGCACTTCCTGTGCCTAGGCACTCATGTTCTTATAGCTGTAGATCTGCAGGGTGAGATCACCCAAGGCACTGCTCCCTCTGGTGCTATTCTGACTAGACTTGGACTGAGATTTGGTGTTGACACCACTGTGCTGCTCCCGGCTCTTCCATACCTCCCAACATTTTGAGATGAGAATGGGGGACACCTACTAACAAAACGTATGTAGGCATAGGACACGCCCCCTGTCACACCCCCTTAAAGGGACATTAACCAAAAAAAATAAAAATAAAAGGTTAATTAAATCCACAAGGACTTTTTTTTTTTTACCACTATTCCTTTTACATTGGCTCTTAAAATGTACAAATGCAGCCGTTTAGAAATTGGATGAAAGGTTTAGTACTGGGAAACACTTTTTGAAAGAAAGTACAATTTATATACAACTATATAGATCAGACCAAAATGAGGGACAAATGAGGAGGAAAGAGGGACAGAGGGACATTGCTCCAAATCAGGGACAGTCCCTCGAAATCAGGGACAGTTGGGAGCTATGCTCTTCTTTTGCTGGAGGCACTGACATGAGGAAGCAAAGCCCTGCCTTTACCAAGATGGCTGCCTCCACAATGAGACACCATGCAGAACAAGACATGGTAAGTCAGTAAAAAGGAAGGAAGAGTTTTCTGCCTGCCTATTTTTTGGGCACAGCTTGCGGGATTCAGTTCCTCTTGAAAGTGAGAGGATCTAGACCACCCCTGGTCTCCAAACTTTTTAAACAGAAGGGCCAGTTTACTGTCCTTCAAACATTAGGGGGGGGGCACATTGTGGCCAGTGGGAGTAGAAAATGTTCTGGCGTCAGAGGGAGTAAACAATTCCCCATTACTGTATTAGAGGGGAGTAATAGTCCCCCATTGTTCCTGTCAATGGGAGGAATAGTGCACCATCATGAAAATCAGTGGGAGGAATAGTGCCCCATTGTTGGTGTCAGTGGCAGGAACTATGCCCTACTGTTGCTGACAGTGGGGGGAATAATGCCCCAAGGGCTGGATAAAAGCAAGCAAAGGGCCACATCTGCCCCCCCAAACCCCCCCCCCCCCCCCGGGCTGCAGTTTGGAGACCACTGATCTAGACCCTTTAAAAATGGCATCAGCATTGCAGACTAATAGGAATAAAACAGTGTAGGGACATGGTAAGGTGTTGATGTGTAGTAGACTTTCCTTCTTATTCTTTGCATTCAAACAAAGTTTTCTAATGGCTTAAGTTACAAATTAAAAAAAAAAGAAAAAAAGTGACCATACCCTCCCTTTAAAGTTTTTCCACCAATTGGAATTTTATAAGATCACAAAAACTTGACACGATAAGCCGCTGCTATTCTGACAATATTGTACAATCAGTGGCTTTTATGTAGCCGACACAAAATAGTGCATGCAGCTTCTTCAAGTGCCCTCTTGAGATTTAGACATTTTAATGCACTATATATAACTTCCACTTGATAGCTTCCACGATACTGTACATTTTAATCGCAAAACAGCTTGTATAATGATTGGATATCATCATCTATTTAAAACTCGGCTATCTGTGTATTGAACTTCAATATGCGAAAAAGGAGTAAAGAATAGATGTAGAAATGGGGTAGCAGATTTTACATCCAATATCAGGCCTGTGGGACCGGGAAGGACCTAACTTTTGTCCCTGATTACATGGCAGAATCACCAGGTATTCTTTTAACCACTTGCTGTCCCAGTCTTTTTTCTGACAGTATGTTTTTGCTAGGCAATTACTTGGTCCGAATGCGATGCAAATTCAGCCATACTATCTATATGTCTGAAATCGCATCGCACGTGATTTGCACTGCACTGCGCCCCGAGCCCACCCAGTTGTGTGACATTAGCGAATTAATATTGGTTAATGTCTTCCTGTTTCTCCTCCCGGCCAATCAGGAAGCGAGACCCCATTGGCCGCGAGTCCTACGTCCCCATTGGCCGCGAGTCCTACGACCTCACTGGCCGCGAGTCCTACGTCCTCACTGGGCGAGAGTCCTACGTCCTCACTGGCCGAGAGTCCTACGTCCTCGCTGGCCGAGAGTCCTACGACCTCGCTGGCCGAGAGTCCTACGTCCTCTCTGGGCGAGAGTCCTACGTCCTCACTGGGCGCGAGTCCTACATCCTCATTGGCTGAGAGGAGAAGCAAATGCTGGGACCGGAAGCTGCCGAAGCTGTGAATTGAATGGGGTAAGTGCGGGGCTGGCAGGCGACAGACGAGCGATGGGGGGGAGTGGCGATTGATTGATCGAGCGAGCGCCAGTTGGCTGGCTGGGGGGGGTCCTGGCTGGCTGGCTTGCGAGGCCTCAGGCTGCCCCCCCCCCCCCCCCAAGAAAATTGAGCACCAGCCACAACTGCAGCTTATATGAGTGGGTTTAGATTGACTTTATATGTAAATGCCCCTTCCATGGGAACACATAATTGTGCATTTAAAGCAAGCAAACAACGCATTTTACTCGTGTTTTAACTGTTGTAACTGCAGCATGTTTTTTTTTCTCCTATAAAGCAAATACAGAAAATGTAAAATTGTATACAATGACTTCACTTCATCTGAAACACAATGCAACACAGGAATAAATACTTTTAACAATTCATATTAAAATGACACATTCTTAAGCACAGAAGTGTGGATTGGCCCTTAGAGAAACAATGTTTTCCTGTTTGCATTTCATACTCTGTTACAAGGACAATGTTTTATTTAGAGCGAATAAAATATTTAAAAAAGTATTTCTGAATTTGTCTGGGGATAAATATTAAAAAGGTGAGATGCGCTGACGGCTTTTATTACTTTTTCAAGATTTAGCACACTTCCCCCCAGTAACTTTCCATTTCTCCTCTGTAATAATCTGCATAATAAATGTTAGCTTCGCGCCGCGCACACCCAGAAGAATAGAGATCGACACCTCACTAAATCTTCCAAACTCTATGTCATTAAGAAGAGTGCTGACACCACATCTATGTGACTGAACCAAATAATCAGTCAGTGGAACATACAGCTAATGCTAAAAGACTTCGGCTCTATTACAACCGCAAAATAGAAATGTAACCGCATGCAGTTCTGTCATTTTATATTTCACAAAAAAAACTGAGTTTGTCTCTTAATCGCTAGAAAGGTTCTACAGCAAAACCACCTGCAGTGCCTGAAACATGTTAGCATGAGAGTGTGACATCACTGCCCCGCCTCTCCGCCTTATCCAATCAGACTTACATAGTAGGCAAGGTCGAAAAAAGACACAAGTCCATCAAGTCCAACCTATGTGTATGATTATATGTCAGTATTACATTGTATATCCCTGTATGTTGTGATCGTTCAGGTGCTTATCTAATAGTTTCTTGAATCTATCGATGCTCCCCGCTGAGACCACCGCCTGTGGAAGGGAATTCCACATCCTTGCCGCTCTTACAGTAAAGAACCCTCTACGTAGTTTAAGGTTAAACCTCTTTTCTTCTAATTTTAATGAGTGGCCACATGTCTTGTTAAACTCCCTTCCGCAAAAAAGTTTTATCCCTATTGTGGGGTCACCAGTACAGTATTTGTATATTGAAATCATATCCCCTCTCAAGAGTCTCTTCTCCAGAGAGAATAAGTTCAGTGCTCGCAACCTTTCCTCATAACTAAGATCCTCCAGACCCTTTATTATTATTCTTTTTTAGAGTACCCTTTGCATTCTTTCAGAAAGTTCTCTGAATGGCGCCCGTGCCAAGTGGTCGACCTCCTGTGTTCGGTGCAGGACAGAAGCTCACCTGGAAACAAGTGGAGATCACTGAGATCTATGTCAGTGAATTCCAGCTTCCTGCCGCAATGACCAGGTAATGTCAACGTAAGCAATTAACAAAACCGCGCATTAGTGCAAACTTAAAGGGTTACTAAACCTTTGTTTAAAAAAAAAAAAAAAAAAAAACACAACAGCAAACATATCATACTTACATTCACTGTGCAGTTCGCTTTGCACAGAGTGGCCCAGATCCTCGTCTTCTGGGGTCCTCCGGCAGCCCTCGCGGCTCCTCCCATCTGGAAGCCCCCTAGGAGAAGCGCTCTCCCGGGGGGGGGGGGATTATCTGCGGGCGCGCTCCTGAGTCCAGCATTCGTGTCCATAGACACAGAATGCCAGCCCCGCCCCCGCATCTTTGGATTTGATTGACAGCAGCGGGAGCCAATGGCTGTGCTGCTATCAATCTATCCAATCAAGAGCCGAGACAACGGGCAGAGAGGTAGAACGCATCTGAGCCGTGGGAACGAACGGGCTCAGGTGAGTAAAAAGGGGGGGAGCGCTCAGTGTCAGAAGTTTTTTCACCTGAATGTATAGGATGCATTGAGGTGAAATAACACGAGGGTTTACAACCCTTTTGAAAAAGTTGTTTTTTTATCTTAATGCATTCTATGCATTAACGTGGTGGTAAAGTCTTGTTTTTTTTTTTTCTATAAAAATAACAATGTTATACTTACCTGCTCTGTTGCAGTTGGTTTTGCACAGAGCAGCCCCGATCCTCCTCTTCTCTGGTCTCTCTTCGGCTCTCCTGGCTCCTCCCTCCTGTTCAGTGCCCCCACAGCAAGCAGCTTGCTATGGGGGCGCCCCAGCCAAGTCACAGCTCTGTGTGTCCATTCAGACATGGAGCCCCAGCCCGGTGCCAATGGAGCCGCTGCTATGTCTCAGCCAATCAGGAGGGAGAGTCTCGGACAGCTGAGACACCCATGGACATCGCTAGACAGAGATGGGGCTCAGGTAAGTATTAGGGGGGGCTGCTACACACAGAAGGCTGTTTATCTTAATGTATAAAATGCACCTTCTGACTTCACAACCCTTTTAAAGATTAAAAAAAAAAGTGTGTAGGTCCCCCCCCCCCCAGCCCCCCTAATACTTAACCTGAGCCCTATCTCTATCCAGCGATGTGCACGAGTGCCTCAGCCATCTGGGAATCTTCCTCCTCCTGTTTGGCTGAGACACAGCAGCAGCACCGTTGGCTCCTGCCAATCAAATTCAGGTAGCCAATCAGGAGAGAGAGGGGGTGGGCCCGAACCACGGCTCGGTGTGTGAATGGACACACGAAGCTGCAGCTCAGCTTGGGTGTCCCCATAGCAAGCTGCTTGCTGTGGGGGGGGGGGCACTCAACAGGAGGGAGGGGCCAGAAGCACTGAAGTGGGACCGGAGAAGAGGAGGATCCGGGCTGCTCTGTGCAAATCCACGTTTGAATTTTTATAGAAAAAAAAAAAAAACGAGACTTTACAACCACTTTAAATAGTGAAAGAATATGAAGTGGTGAAGCAGCAAACACCTAAGAAGATATCCTTTCTGCAATAGTAACACTGTGTTACGCTCACCCAATAACAAAAAATGAATACCAAATAAAGTGACTGTGCATAGGACCTTGTCTTACATCAACACCAATGTTCATAAAGTATAAATAGACTGTGCATAGGACCCTATTCTAGATAAATGTAAACAAGCATAAAAAATAAAGTGACCTTACAAAAAGTAAACCAAAACATTTTTTTTATAAATATAAACATATAATAGAAAGCAGTCGATACTAATATGGATGAAGATAAAAGTGTATTCAAAGTTCAATCCCCTGTGCAAGACAAACAAATGTAGAGTCATTTTTAAATTCCTAAAGACTCTGATGACACGAGCAGGCATCTTCACCCGAAAAATAGAGGGAATGCTCGCTTACTGACTCCCCGTGACCCCCCCCCCCACTGTATTTAGGGTGGTTATAAAGCACTTTTTTGGGCATTAGTAGTGGACCACAAATCTCCACTGTGGACACTCCTCGATTGGTCAGGGACACCAATACTTAAGAAGTAACAGCAAAATTCTGCACAAAACTGCTTATGTAAAGCAAATAAAACAGAGTCCTCTTCATAGTGTACAAAAGTGAACAAAACATTTATTGAATGAGAAAATGCACTTACATATAGTTAAAAGCAATGCGCGTGTAGGAAAAACACTTAGCCAGCATGTAACCTCAACTTCCTAGAATGCGATGACGTCAGCAAAAGACTCCGCCCAACACATTTCGTCATCAAAAGACGTCTTCCAGGGCTAGTATCTACTGCTTTCCATTATATGTTTATACAGTATTTCTAAAAAAAAAAAAAAAGTTGGTTTACTTTTTGTAAGGACTTATGCACAGTCACTTTATTTAGTACAGTAAAACCTTGGTTTGAGAGCGTTTTGCAAGACAAGCAACATTTTTTTAATAAATTTTGACTTGATATACAAGCGATGTCTTGATGTACAAGTAGCGTCATGTCACAACTGAGTATAAAAGAGAAGAGAGGCGCCTCTAATTGTAGCAATATGGTTACATTTAAGGAAGGTACAACATTTAGCAACATATTGCTACACTTAGAGGCGACTCTCTTCTCTTTTATACTCTGGAGCTCCTGCTAGATTTTACTTCCAATCCCCTTGTGGAGGCTTCCATTTGTGGATGGGCATTTTATGGTTACACAACCTGATCACAATAGTATAATCTTTTTATATGGACTATAAACTGAAGAACTTCTGAATAAATGGTTGTGGAACGAATCATTTGAGTTTTCATTATTTCTTATGGGGAAATTTGCTTTGATATACAAGTGCTTTGGATTACAAGCATGTTTCTGGAACGAAGTATGCTCGCAATCCAAGGTTTTACTGTATTCATTATTTGTTATTGATTGAGCGCAACACAGTACTACTATTATGTCATAAATATAGTTACATTGTGTAACTATGTAAAATATGCCGATGTCTGGAATTATTCTTTAACGGAGATGAACTTTTGTAACAGTCTCTCCTCTGTAAATATGTCTATCTATGGAGGAGCACTTTAATGCCCTGTACACACGGTCGGACATTGATCGGACATTCCGACAACAAAATCCATGGATTTTTTCAGACGGATGTTGGCTCAAACTTGTCTTGCATACACACGGTCACACAAAGTTGTTGGAAAATCCGATCGTTCCGAACGCGGTGACGTAAAACACGTACGTCGGGACTATAAACGGGGCAGTAGGCAATAGCTTTCGTCTCTTAATTTATTCTGAGCATGCGTGGCACTTTGTGCGTCGGATTTGTGTACACACGATCGGAATTTCCGACAACGGATTTTGTTGTCGGAAAAATTTTATAGCCTGCTCTCAAACTTTATGTGGTCGGAAATTCCGATGGAAAATGTGTGATGGAGCCTACACACGGTTGGAATTTCCAACAACAAGGTCCTATCACACATTTTCCGTCGAAAAATCCTATCGTGTGTACGGGGCATAAGACTGGGATGCCATTAAAGTTCATGTGCGTGTAAAGGCAGGCGTCCCAATACTTTTGGTAATATAGTGTATTTAAATTTTTGATTTTGCCTTTAGTACTAAAATCGTTGGTAGCATATATTTATTCTGCAGAAGTTTGCCAATAGAAACTACAGAAAAGTTTTTGTTTAGCACAGAACCTGAGAGTTTTGTGAGCGACTTTCTCTTGGCCAACATGAAAAGGTTTGTATTTGTATTGGAGCAGCAGAATAAAGGGCCTCGTAAAAAAAAGTTCTTATAAAACATGAGCACAGACAGTATTTATGCAATCCCTTAAAAATACACTTGACCTCCGCTTCAACCAAACCTTATCATTTGGCCTGAATGTTGATTTATAATCCAATCAGATAAAAGGAGGACATTAGAATAATAAAAAGGTTCTATTTTTATATCCATGTTAACCAGTTAAGAGGAAATAGGATGAGCAAGGAGCCAAAACGAACAATCTTCTTTCCTTATCCGTAAAGTCTTGGCCCCTCCATCGACCTTGGAATAACAGGCAGGCTTATTATTTTCTCGAAACGACCGATAATATAAACATGGAGCGGAGAGGGGAAGGAGCGTCCATTTACTGATGTGGAAAGTATGCATTCTGCAGATTTTCATATATGGGGTTGGGTACATTGCTTATGATTTATGTAGAAAGACATCAGGCAAATAAAACAAAAATGTCCCCAGATTTAAAATACTCCGAGACAAAAAAATAGGCTTTTGCTTGCGGAATCCAAATTAGATTTCAGCTTTCTTTTTTGTAGCCATGAAAAATACAATTGGATTGTGGTCAATCGAGCCAGTCTATTTGCTCCACATTGCTTCGGTCCCCTTTGATATTGTATGGAGGAAGAAAAATGCTGACTATGACCCTAAGAACACCATCCCTACAGTCACACACGGAGGTGGAGACATTAGGCTTTGGGGCCGTTTCTCCACTAAAGGTACAGACCGACTTTGCCGCATTGAGGGGCCAATGCACAGGGCCATGTATTGTAAAATCTTGGATGAGAACCTTCTTCCCTCAGCCAGAACACTGAAGATGGGTCATGGATAGGTCTTCTAGCATGACAATGACCCAAAACATACCGCCAAGGCAACAAAGGAGTGGCTCAAGAAGAAGCACATGAAGGTCATGGAGTGGCCTAGCCAGTCTCCAGACCTTAGTCCCATAGAAAATTTCTGAAGGGGGGGTGAAATTTCGAGTTGCCAAGAGACAGGCAAGAGACCTTAAAGCAGAGTTCCACCCAAAAATGGAACTTCCCCTTTTCGGAATCCTCCCCCCCCTCCTTCCGGTGTCACATTTGGCACCTTTCAGGGGGGGAGGGGGGGAGCAGATACCTGTCTAATCCAGGTATTTGCTCCCACTTCCAGGCATAGATAGCCGCGATGTCCGGCGCCTCCTCCGTCGTCACCCCCCCCCCCCACTGTCCTCTGGGAGACACACAGGTCCCAGAAGACAGCAGGGACCAGTGGGATCGCGCAGTGTGATTTGCGCATGCACAGTAGGGTACCAGGCTGTGAAGCCACAAGGCATCACTTGCTGATTCCCTTACCGAAGATGGTGGCGCCTCCACCCGAGAGCCCGAGGGACAGATCGGCTTCAGGTGCCGGCATCGCTGGAGCCCTGGACAGGTAAGTGTCCTTATTTTAAAAGTCAGCAGCTGCAGTATTTGTAGCTGCTGACTTAAAAAAAAAAAAAAAAATTGGCGGAACTCCGCTTTAAAGGAATTGTTAATGCATTCTTTGCATTAAGGTAAAAAAAACCTTCTGTGCTGCAGCTGCCCACCAGAGCCCCCCCTTTTTCTTACCTAAACCTATTCGTTCCAGCAACAAGCCCAGCAGCTCCACCCGCTGTCTCGTGTCCTCCTTGGATAGACTGATGGCAGCAGGAGCCATTGGCTCCCGCTGCTGTCAATCAAATCCAGTGACATGGGAGCCTGGGGGGGCGGGGCCGAGTCCTGCTGTCTGTGTCAATGGACGCAGCAGCAGGACTTATGAGTGCCCCCATGGAAAGCGGCTCTCCGTGGGGGGCACTCTGAAGAGGAGGAGCGCCGCCGGGGGACCCCAGAAAAGGAGGATCGGGGCCAATCTGTGCAAAACCCTTGCACAGAGGAGGTAACTATGACATGTTTCGTATTTAAAAAAAAAAAAAAAAAACCCTTTACAATCACTTTAAAGGATTAAGAGAAGATCTGTAAAGAGTGGACCAAAATCCCTCCTGGATTTAAGTGGGCAAATTCACAAAATCTGAAGGGGGTCACTTGTGCCCACCGACCCGCCCCCCCCTCCCCACACACACACACACACACACACACACACACACACACACGGCTCTGGCAGCACCCAACCCCCACCCCCTGCGCGTCTCTGGTGGCCGCACAACCCCCCCACCCGCGGCTCTGGAAGCACCCCCCACACACGCGCGAGTGCGGCACCAACAGCACTGAAACCACCACCCCAACCCTTCCGCGGCTCTGGCAGAGGGGACTTACCACAGCAGCTCCTCCAGCGTGTCTTCTCCGCTCCTCTTCCTAAGCGCCAGGCATCCAATAGGGTGGCTTGGCGCTTTGGCCAATCAGGAAACAGGTCTGCCGCCCTGCCTCCTGATCGGCGGGGAGGAAAGTTACTGTGAAAACAGCGAAAATTAATTTGCTATCATCACACAATTAGGTGGGATCAGGGCGCACTCTGTGTCCTGAGCCCACCCTATTTTGAAGCCTATTAGAGCCTCTGGCTCTAATCAGGTGCTTCAAAAAGTACCTCCCCCTCCTGCCCCCACCATAGGAATCCACGCGTCCGGCGTCCTGAAAGGGGCCAGGCGCAAGGATGGGGGGGCGGCGCCCGTGCGCCCACAATGCACGGGCTATCACTGCTGTCAGGGGAGAGGAGACATATTGTTTGTTCCTAGTAAGTAGGAACAGCGATATCTTTTCTCTCCCACTCAGTCCCATCCCCATACAGTTAGGGCACTTTCACACTGAGGCGCAGGGGGCATCAGCGGTAAAGCGCCACTAGTTTTAGCGGCGCTTTAACGTCGTTTTAGAGGCACTTTTCGGCCGCTAGCGGTCGAATTAAGAGTTAAAAGCAATCGCAAAGCGCCGCTCCAGCAGCGTTTTGGCGGCGCTGCCCATTGATTTCAATTGGCAGGGGCACTTTAGGAGCGGTCTATACACCGCTCCCAAAGCGCTGAGAAGATGCTGCTTGAAGGACTTTTTTTAACGTCCCGCAAGTTCACCACTCCAGTGTGAAAGTCCTCGTGCTTTCACACTGGAGTGACAGGAGAGGAGCTTTACAGGTGCTTTACAGGCGCTATTTTTAGTGCTATAGAGCCTGTAAAGCGCCTCAGTGTGAAAGTGGCCTTAGAAACACTAACTAGGGAACACATTTAACCCCTTGTTCGCCCCCTAGTGTTAACTCCATCCCTACCAGTGACATTTACACAGTAATCAGTGCATTTTTATAGCACTGATCGCTGTATAAATGTCAATGGTCCCAAAAATGTGTCAAAAGTGTCCAATCTGTCTGCCGCAATGTCGCAGTACCGCTAAAAATCACTGATCCCCACCATTACTAGTAAAAAAAAAAAGAAGAAGCCATAAAATCTTTCCCATAGTTTGTAGACGCTATAACTTTTGCGCAAACCAATCAATATACGCTTATTGGGATTTATTATACCAAAAATATGTAGACGAATATATATTGGCCTAAACTGATGAAGAAATTCGTTTTTTTAAAAACATTTTTGGGGCAAAAAGTAAAAAAAAATATTTTTCTTTCAAAATTGACGCCCTTTTTTCGTTTATAGTGCAAAAAAAAAAAAAAAACCCCAAAAAACGCAGAGGTGATTGATCGAATACCACCAGAAGAAAGCTCTATTGGTGGGGAGAAAAGGACGCAATTTTTGTTTGGGTACAACGTCGCACGACCGCGCAATTGTCAGTTAAAGCGACGCAGTGCCGAATTGTAAAGCGGTTAAGGTTAAAAACCTTATGTCATTACAACCACTTTAATAACTACTTTACCTTTTATATTAGCTGTGAAAATTATACACTTAAGCAATATAACACCACTGAAATGGGACTTTATATTTAGCGGCTTATACATTAAAAAGAGGAACAACAAAAATCAGCACAAGGGGCAATAGAGGAAGAAAGTATTTGGTAAAAGGAGGGACTTTATATTTAGCGGCCTATACATTAAAAAGAGGAACAACAAAACAACAAAAATCAGCACAAGGGACAATAGGGGAAAAAAGTATTTGGTAAAAGGAGGATACAGGTAAGTAATGTCGCTTGTGCTATTTCTTTTTGTTTTGTTTTAGGTAAATCGGCATTAAATGCCCCCTCTAGTGGATATCTTTATATCTGCCATTACAGTCACAATTCCTGCTATAGAACTGTCAAGATATAATTAATTCCAAGATAAGCAGCCTATAGAGTATGTGGTTTTCAGTAAAATCCAGGCAATGGATGATGTGATTTTCTTTCCTGCAACCACGGGTCAGTGTTGATGGGATATTCCCGGGAGAACACAGTAATTATTGCTAGTGGCTACATTCACATGTAAAAATCCGACATGCTGGTTGTACCCAAGTAGATCGAGATATATATATATATATATACACACACACATGCATATACACATATACACACACACACACAATATATGTATGATGTACAGTATAACAAATACAGAAATGCATTTCTTTGAGTATTTTATGTCTGTCTAAGTTCTCCTTTGGTACAACATGTAATATGTTCCAACTACACCCTCCTCTCGGCAGCAGCTGCAAATACTGTAGCTGCTGTCTTTTAATATAAGAACAATTACCTTCCAGGGATTCAGCGCTGTCATCACCTGAGCCGATTCTTCAACTGGTTTCAGGCGCCGGTATCTTAAAGTGATACTAAAGTCTTGGTTTTCTTTTTACCCGCTCTGTGTAATGGTTTTGCACAGAGCAGCCCAAATCCTCCTCTTCTCGGGTCCCTCTTTGGTGCTCCTGGCCCCTCCCTCCTGTTGAGTGCCCCCCCACAGCAAGCAGCTTGCTATGGGGGCACCCGAGCCGAGGCTCCGTTTTTCTAATGTTGCTAATGGCGCTTTGCTGCTGCCTTGGGCCAATGAGGAGGGAGAGTCCCGGAGAGCCAAGTCTCTCATGCAACATCGCTGGATCGAGATGGGGCTCAGGTAAGTATTGGGGGGGGGGGCTGCTGCACACAGAAGGCTTGTTATCTCAATGCATAGAATGCATTAAAGCGGAGTTCCACACAAAAATGGAACTTCCGCTTTTCGGAACCCTCCCCCCCTCCAGTGTCACATTTGGCACCTTTCAGGGGGGGAGGGGGGTGCAGATACCTGTCTAAGACAGGTATTTGCACCCACTTCCGGCATAGACTCCCATGGGAGTCTATGCCTCTTCCTGTCCCCACCACGCTGTCTCCTGGGAAACACACAGCTCCCAGGAGATAGCGGGGACCAGTTATGATGCGCAGCGCGACTCGCTTCACTTCCTGATTGCCCCACCTAGGATGGCGGCGGCAGCTGCCGAGAACAGAGCGGGTTCTCGGCGTCGCCTGCCGACATCGCTGGACCCCGGGACAGGTAAGTGGCCATTTATTAAAAGTCAGCAGCTGACTAATTTTTTTTTTTTTTTTTTTTTTTTGCGGTTTGGGTGGACTCCCTCTTTAAGATAAAAAGTCTGACTTTACAACCACTTTAAGTAAAGGAAACTGGCTGCGAACTCTTGCAGCTTCACAGCCTATCTACCACTGCGCTGAGCTTTGGGTCCCGCAGTCTTCTGTGACCTGTTGTGTCTCAGAAGGCCGCGGGGAAAGGAGGGGGGCGAACTTCTGCTCAGATCACTGAAGCAAACCGACTTCCCCCACCCCCCCAAAAAGTGCCAATAATTAAAGAAGGGGGGAGGGGGGTGCAAAGAAGTAGAACTTCCCCTTTTGGGAGAAGTTCTGCTTTAAAATGGACCTGCCATTAAAGTGGTATTAAATTCGAACTTAAAACTCTTCTCACATATCCCTTGACGAAGATTTTACGTAAGCGGATCTACCCAGAGCCCCTCGCCTTTTCTTTGTTTATAGACAAACTCTCCTATGTTTTACCCATGGAATGGGTGGAGGCCTCTTACATAAGGAATCACGGGTCCAAAAATTATTTGATAGCTGGGAATCTTTCATTCAAACCTTGCCTATGGATACCCAACAATCGATAGTACAAAGTCTTCAATATACTCAATGGTTTAAAACCAGATTGTTAACCAATGGCCCTCCACTTGATATCCTACCCTCCACTTAAAATGAAAATCTATTGTACGCTCCAACAGCTGAGGCCTCCGCACTTTCCTTCATCTGCTAGTTGATGAACCAATCGCCATCTGTCTTTTTGTTTATTAAGGTCCACATGGCTCCCAACTGTCCCGGATTTCGAGGGACTGTCCCTGATTTGGAGCAATGTCCCTCTGTTCCTCATTCCTCCTCATTTGTCCCACATTTTGGTCTGATCTCTATTGTTTTATATAAGATGCAATTTGTATCTGCCAAAAAGTGTTTTCCAGAGCTAAACCTTTCATCCAATTTCTAAATTGCTGCATTTTTAAATTACAAAAGCCGATATAAAAGGAATAGTAGTGCTAAAAAAAGCACTTGTGGGTTTACCAAAGTTTGTTTTTTGCACAATTCTCCTTTAAGGGGGTGTGGCAGGGGGGTGTGCCCTATGCCTACATTCTTTTGATAATGGGTGTCCCTCATTCCCATCAAGTTGGGAGGTATGGGTCCATCCTATGATCCAGTGCTGATACCTGGTTCTCAAACTATACTGACAAACTGTATGCTGTCATTTTTGTATCGTTCTCCTAGCCACAGGTGGCGGCCATCGGCAGTGATCTGTGATCGCTGCATCCTAGGGACACAGCTGATCACAGATCGGGGTAAAGAGCCAATCACGAAAGGTTAGACACAACTGATTACGGATGTAAACAGGATTTGCTGGTTATCAGCAATCCTCCCCTCATGCTGACAGCGTGTGAAGAGATGAGAGACAAAAATCAGCAAGTCCACACAGGGGACATCTGCACTGACAATCAGGGCACTGATCATTGGTGTTCTGATGATCAGTGCAGCCAATCTGTGCCCACCAGTGCTCTGAATCAGTGCCACCTATCAGTGATGCCCATCAGTGCTGCCTATCAGTGCAACCTCATCAGTGTTGCCTATCCATTCCCATCAGTGCAACCTCATCAGTGCTGCCTATCCATTCCCATCAGTGCAGCCTCGTCAGTGCTGCCTATCCATTCCCATCAGTGCCGCCTCGTCAGAGCCGCCTCGTCAGTGCCGCCTCGTCAGTGCCGCTTCGTCAGTGCCGCCTCGTCAGTGCCGCCTCGTCAGTGCCGCCTCATCAGTGCCGCCTCATCAGTGCCCTTCAGTGCAGCCTCAAGAGTGCCCATCAGTGCAGCCTCAAGAGTGCCCATCAGTGCAGCCTCATCAGTGCCCATCAGTGCCGCCTCATCAGTGCCCATCAGTGCAGCCTTATCAGTGCCCATAATTCCCACCTTATTAGTGCCCATCAGTGCAGCCTCATCAGTGAACATCAATGAAGGAGAAAAATTAACTTATTTACAAAATTTCATAACAGACAAAGAAAAACTTTTTTTTGGTCTTTTTTCGTTTAGCAAAAAACACAAAAAACAAAAAAAAACAAAACAAAAAAAACCCAGTGGTGATTAAATACAACCAAAAGAAAAAAAAAAAAAAAACTATCCATCTAAAAAAAAAAAATAGTTTAAGTACAGCGTTGCATGACCTTGCAATTGTCATTCAAAGTGGGACAGCGTTGGAAGCTTAAAATTGGCCTGGGCAGAAAGAGGGTAAAAGTGCCCGATAGGCAAGTGGTTAATACTGTGGTGGTATTACAGTTATTATTACCTTTAAGTGGTTAATACTGCTTTAGGTCTGTAATTGCTGGCCCTTTAAAGAAATGTCTATAGAGTCCCTAGCAAAAAAGCCATAAAAAGAGGAGGGGAAAACATAAGCAACAACAATATACATTACATACTGTACATATACAATATATATATATATATATATATATATATATATATATATACACACACACACACACACACACACACACACACACACACACACATATACACAAAATATATATATATATATATATATATATATATATATATATATATAAATATAAAACACTGTATTATTAAATAATCCTCCAAAGTATAATAAAATATAAAATAGTAATCTAGCAATGTGGGTTTAATACTGCTTTAGATCTGTAATTACTGGCCCTTTAAAGACGCATTCATAGAGTGTCTAGCAAAAAGCTAAGAATAAAAAAAGGAGGGGAAAACCTTATAAGCAACAACAACATATATATACGGTATATAAGTAATGCTGTATTACTAAATAATCCTTGAAAGTATAATAAAATATAAAATAGTAATCCAACAATGAAAAAAAAAAAATCATCGACCCCCAAAAACCTGGAGGGCTACTCCCCAAATGGTAGCGGCAAGTCTGGGAAACAATAGTGACTGGTTACAATGTATCCCAAAGTTCTCTCTTTGTTTGCAAGCGCACACACCCACCTCTGTTGCAGAGCAATATTCCATTCCTGGGGGTTAGAATCTGGAGGGCTCAATAAACCTTCTTTATGTTACAAAAAAAATAAAATATAAAAAAAAAGGAATCTTAACTCAAAAGCCAGAGAAGGTCAGAGAATAAAACACAGGAATGTCTTCTTCCCAATGTAGCAGGATAAAGGTACTTATTGCTTTGCCTTCTCTCCTTTCAGGTTTGGTAGAACCACGCTGAAGACCCCCGTACAATCAGATGTTTCCTATTAGGGGCCCATAAGAGGTCTTTATATTCAGACATATTGAACTAAACAGCCTCACTTTCTCCCAATACACAGCAAAGCTTTCTATGACTGGGGGGGGGGATTTTTTTTTTTTTTTTTTTAGGCTCTGGAAAATAAATTAAAGTTATGCTGCCAATAGGAACAAAAAAAATACAAAATTGCTTGTCATTCTTTCCTATTTGCAGATATGAGGCTTTTGTTTCGTGCAAATGGGGGAAAAAAAGAACATAGGAATTTACCATGGAGGCTGATAGAGAGGACGCTTTATCTGCAAGGAAACAGCTGGGAAGTCTAAGCTGATATTTCATAGCCGCCAAAGGAAAATCCCAGCTTCATATTGCACCAATTATTTTTTTTTTTTTGCAGTCCCCAATCTGTGACTGATAAGGTCGGGGATACAGAAAGAAGGAGCCGATTTGCCTTACCTTGGGGGGAGTCGGAGAGTGTGGGGCTTGCTGCTTGCTTGCTGCTGCTGCAGGTTTGCAGTCTGTACATGAAGCTGTGTGTTAAGTGCCTTGCAAGTGGGATGTCTCTGCATTCTTAGTCCAACAGCCAGATGCTGACAATGACTTTCTTAAGGAGTATGAAAAATTCCCCTTCTGCAAAACTTGCTCAGTGCATTCGGACTGCCCGGTCCTTCCTTAAATCAAAAAAACCCCAAAAACACAACACTGTTATACACAAGGCATCCCTTTAAACAGTAGAGTGTTGCTGTAGTCATTCCAGTCCCTAAATGTCAGTCGTTTTCTCTTTTCAAACGTAAAGTCATGTCTTGGATCCTTAAGCCCTGGGTCACATTGCAGCGATTTGACAGGCGATGTTTTGACATGGCATGCAAATCGCATGACAAATCAGCGGCTATTGCTGGCAATGGCACCATAAAAATTGGTGCGACGCCACATTTACGGTGCCGCGTAGATTCCCAAAAGTAGTTTCTGTGTTACTTTTGGCGACTTCAGGGTGCGATTTCAATAGACATCTGCTGGCAATGGCACCAACATCTGCCGGCAATTGCACCGTACGAATTGGTGCGACGCCACATTTGCCACGCCGCATCGATTCCCAAAACTAGTTTCTGTACTACTTTTGGCGACTTCAGGGTGCGATTTTAATAGACAACTGCCGGCAATGGCACTGTACGAATTGATGCGACGCCACATTTGCGGCGCCGCATCGATTCCCAAAAGTAGTTTCTGTACTACTTTTGGCGACTTCGGGGTGCGATTTCAATAGACATCTGTGCAGAAACCCGCTCAGATGTCTCTGAAATTGCCCCCGAAGTCGGAACTGACGTTCAGCTGAACTTGCACGATTTCATTCCCGCTGTCAGTGTGAACCTGGGCTTATACTGTAAATTTGTTCAGTAATGAAAAAAATACTGTAAAATGTATTGAGCAGCACATGCAAATCTAATAGATTAAATAGGAACCTGTAATGAAAGAAGTATGAAGATTAGCATTGCTGGCTTCTTATAATGCTAGTTGCCCAACTGCTAGCCCAATAAGTTCAATTCAACAGTCAGCTAAACTCATTCCATGTGCATCAAAGCAAACGGAAAGCAAAAATCTTATGCCCCGTACACACGGTCGGACATTAATCGGACATTCCGACAACAAAATCCATGGCTTTTTTCCGACGGATGTTGGCTCAAACTTGTCTTGCATACACACGGTCACACAAAGTTGTCGGAAAATCCGAACGTTCTGAACGCGGTGACATAAAACACGTACGTCGGGACTATAAATGGGACAGTAGCCAATAGCTTTCATTTCTTAATTTATTCTGAGCATGCGTGGCACTTTGTGCGTCGGATTTGTGTACACATGGTAGGAATTTCCGACAACAAGGTCCTATCACACATTTTCCATCGGAAAATCCTATCGCGTGTACAGGGCATTACGCTACTTTCAGACTGGGACGTTGGGGGCGTCGGCGGTAAAGTGCTGCTATTTTTAGTGGCGCTTTACTGTCGTTTTTGTGGCCCTTTTCGGCCACTAGCCCCCGCTAACGGCCGAAAAAGGGTTAAAAACGCTCGCAAAGCGGTGCTTTGCTGGCACTTCGGCGGCGCTGCCCATTGATTTCAATGGGCAGGGGCGCTGTAGGAGTGGTGTATACACCGCTACTACAGTGCCTCAAAGATGGGGCTTTTTTTGGCGTCCTGCCAGCACACCACTCCAGTGTGAAAGGAAATGGTCTTTACAGGCGCTATAGCGCCTGTAAAGCGCCTCAGTGTGAAAGCAGCCTAATAGTTAAACGGCTTAAAGGGCCCTTTCACACTGGGGCGGGGGTGGCGTTGGCGGTAAAACGCCGCTAATATTAACGGCGTTTTACCGTCGGTATTCGGCTGCTAGCGGGGCGGTTTTACCCCCCGCTAGCGCCAAGAAAGGGTTAAATACCACCGCAAAGCGCCTCTGCAGAGGCGCTTTGCCGGCGGTATAGCCGCGCCATCCCATTGATTTCAATGGGCAGGAGCGGTAAAGGAGCGGTATACACTCCGCTTCTTCACCGCTCCGAAGATGCTGCTGGCAGGACTTTTTTTCCCGTCCTGCCAGTGCATTGCTCCAGTGTGAAAGCCCTCGGGGCTTTCACATTGGAGACACAGCAGCGGCACTTTCGGGTCGGTTTGCAGGCACTATTATTAGCGCAAAAGCGCCTGCAAACCGCCCCAGTGTGAAAGGGCTCTTAAAGGGCCCTCCACCCCCCACCCACCCCTCCCCAATACTTACCTGAGCCTCATCTCAATCCAGCGATGTTGCACCAGAAACTCAGCTGTTCAGGACTCTCCTTCTGATTGGCTGAGACACAGCAGTGGTGCCATTGGCTCCCTCTGCTGTCAAAGTCAGTGAGTCAATGATTAATGATTAATTCAATTTTAATGATAGAGACAGAATATCAACCAAAAATCCAGATATAAACCACATAAAAATGAAATCTGCAGGGGATCAAATCATTATTTTCCCCCATTGTATTTCAAAGTGATAAAGCAATTACAGAGGCACCAGACTGTAGCAAAGAAAACAAGTATTTTACGTAAGATTCTTGAAGCAAATAAGAATAAGAATAACTTAGGCAGATAATAATGCAAAGAAAACCAAAGTAAGTCAAGCAGTAGTAACCAGCATGTCCTAAAAGAACCTATGACCCGCAGGTATAAGAGGGAAGAGAACGACCTTTTATGTCAGATTGCTCCCTTCAAATCCGGATGCCACGGGCCCAACAAACTTTGTGGCACACTTATAAATGCAATACTTAAACTCTGAGTAGAGTTACCCTTAAAGTGTGCAGATATTGTGCACAGAGTCCTTTAAGTGGGGTGGGGTGGGGGGGGGGGGTGAGAGAGAAGAGGGGAGGAGTGCTTGTGGTGTTCAGTGTCTTTAGCGAGCTCAACAAGGGCCCAGAAGGATTGCTGTGCAATGGCGACCAGCAACAGAAAAGAGCATGTGCAAAGTGTTTCCTTTTTGGAGGCTTTAACCACTTCAGCCCCGGAAGATTTGGCTGCTGAATGACCAGGCCATTTTATGCGATTCGGCACTGCGTCGCTTTAACTGACAATTGCACGGTCGTGCGACATTGCACCCAAACAAAATTGACGTCCTTTTTTTCTCACACAAATAGAGCTTTCTTTTGGTGGTATTTGATCACCTCTGCGGTTTTTATTTTTTGCGTTATAAACAAAAAAAAAAAAAAGAGCGACAATTTTGAAAAGAAAAAAAAAAAAAAAACACAATATTTTATACTTTTTGCTATAATAAATATCCATTTTTTTTAAAAAAAAGCTAATTTTTTCTCAGTTTAGGCCGATATGTATTCTTCTACGTATTTTTGGTAATTAAAAAAAAAAAAAAATCGCAATAAGCATATATTGATTGGTTTGTGCAAAAGTTATAGCGTCTACAAAATAGGTGATAGATTTATAGCATTTTTATTATCTTTATTTTTTTACTAGTAATGGCGGTGATCTGCGATTTTGATTAGGACTGCGCCATTGTGGCGGACACATTGGACACTTTTGACACATTTTTGGGACCATTGGCATTTATACAGCGATCAGTGCTATAAAAATGCACTGTTTACTGTAAAAATGTCACTGGCAGGGAAGGGGTTAACACTAGGGGGCGATCGAGGGGTTAATGGTGTTGCCTGTGTGTGTTCAAACTGTAGGGGGAGGGGACTGACTAGAGGAAATGACAGATCGTGGTTCCTAGCTATTAGGAACTCACGATCTGTCTCTCCTCACAGAACAGAACAGGGATTTATGTGTTTACACACACACCTACCTGTTTTGCCTCTCGTGCTCACGATCACTCGCAGGCGGCGGTCATCGCTGGCCGGTCAAGAGCATCGGCACCCCCACGCTATCCCGCTCAAAGGGACTGACATATAGCTACGACGGTTCATGGGATCACGCCGACCTGCCGCAGTATAATGACGCCAGATGGTTGGCAAGCAGTTAATGTAAAGAGAGGGGATAAAGGTGTCTGCATGCAGTGTCTTTGTAGGGTGTACACAGGTTGGGCTTCTGCCCGCTCACCAATCCTGATGATACCAAGGCTCAAGGGAATAGGATGTTCCAGAACAGGCTCTTGACGAATCTGCAACCAGTGAAAGGTGCCTGACGATGAGTGACCCCTGACAGTCACTCGGCCAACAGGGAGCTGGCAAAGGTGGATCTGCTCGCTGGGGACTCACTAGGCCGTGGTGCCTGATCGCATCCCCACAGAGCGGCCAAGTCCCTGCTCTCAGTTGTAGGTAGTGGTTCCAAGAGAAAGACTCCTCCTCGGACCAGGCTATTTATGTCCTCACCCAGCATTCTTCTCTCTCTCCCAGCCGGCTGGAACTTGTAGTCTGCAGTAGTCTGGCTACAATGAAAATCCTGGCTCCTCGGACCACATATCCCACAATCCCTTGCTCCCAGTTGTGGTCTCTGCTTGCTCTGCATTCAGGAGATGATGACATTGTCCAGGCTGAGCACTAGAGGGAAACAAGGTCACTGCATCTGGTGTTACAGAATGTCCCAACATAACACAGGCACAGCACCTGGCTACTCAGAGCTTTAGGTCTAGCTCAGTAGGGGGGCAAGTCAGACTTCTGTAGAGAGATGGAGTCCTTCTCAGCAGTATCCTGGCATGGGATAGGCTTATTTCCTTAAGCTGTGTCAGTTTTCTAAAGAAAACAAGCTGTAAGGATGGCTATAGATGGGGTATTTTTTTTGGTACAGCCAGGGGGCATAATGAAAAAAAAAAAAAAAAAAGCAGCAGCATTTTTCGTGGGTGGAGGCGCTTTTGTATTGTACCCCAGCACACGCCACCCTCAGTGTTGAAGCTGCATGTCACCGCTGGCAGGAAGATTACAAAGTCACCCTCTAGAAGACTGTTTATTAAGTGGGCTTTTTAAATCAGCCTATTGGAGTGGACTCTGTTCTGTAGCTTTTGCATTCCGCGACACATTTCATGTTCACAATTGGTTTTTTTTGCACATATCACTGGTGATAAATTGAATGTTGATGTGATATTATATTGCATATACGTATTTATGTTTAATCATACAATTTTTCAATGGTTTTTTCTTTGCTTTTCCTGTTGTTTCTATACTCACAAATTTATAGCGCAGCTTATTTTTTATGACATTAAAGATCTGTGCCAGTATCCCCACCAGTGCCAATCAGTGCCACCTATCAGTGCCAGTGTCCATTAGTGTACCTATCAGTGCTGCCAATCAGTGACACTAATCAGTGCCGCCTATCAGTGCTGCCAATCAGCGGTGCAATCAGAGCTGCCTCTCAGTGGCCATCAGTGCCAATAAGTGCTGCCAATCAGTGCCAAACAGTGCCCATACATGCTGCCAATCAGTGCCCAGTGATGCCAATCAGTGCTGCATATCAGTGCCACCTATCAGTTCCAATCAGGGCCCATCAGTGTCGCCTATCAGTGCCCATCAGTGCTCAGTGCTGCCAATCAGTGCTGCATATCAGTGCCGCATATCTGTGCCCATCAGTGCCACTAATCAGTGCCCATCAGTGCCAATAAGTGCTGCCAATCGATCTTTAGTATAATAAGTAATCACCACACTACTATTTACAATAAACTACTGGAGGTAAAATATAAACATGTCAGTAAAAGGCTCGCTGCTAAGCACTGTTATGTGTTCCCACACCACAAAAAAAAAAAAAAGAGCAGCACCAACTTACTAATCAATAACTTAACAATAATGTGGGACCCTCTAATGTATGGTATTCTCAAAATAACTCCTCAACACGCAGTCATTAATGTCTAAACCGCTGGCAACAAAAGTAAGTACACCCCTAAGTGAAAATGTCCAAATTGAGCCCAAAGTGTAAATATTTTGTGTGGCCACCATTATTTTCCAGCACTGCCTTAACCCTCTTGGGCATGGAGGTCACCAGAGCTTCACAGGTCACCAGTCCTCTTCCACTCCTCCATGACGACATCACAGAGCTGGTAGATGTTAGAGACCTTGCGCTCCTCCACCTTCCGTTTGAGGATGTCCCACAGATGATCAATAGGGTTTAGGTCTGGAGACATGCTTGGCCAATCCATCACCTTTACCCTCAACTTCTTTAGCAAGGCAGTGGTCGTCTTGGAGGTGTGTTTGGGGTTGTTATGTTGGAATACCGCCCTGCGGCCCAGTCTCTGAAGGGAGGGGATCATGCTCTGCTTCAGTATGTCACAGTACATGTTGGCATTCATGGATCCCTCAATGATCTGTAGCTCCCCAGTGCAGCACTCATGCAGCCCCAGACCATGACTCTGCCACCACCACCATGCTTGACTGTAGGCAAGACACACTTGTCTTTGTACTCCTCACCCGGTTGCCGCCACACATGCTTGACACCATCTGAACCAAATAAGTTTATCTTGGTCTCATCAGACCACAGGACATGGTTCCAGTAATCCATGTCCTTAGTCTGCTTGTCTTCAGCAAACAGTTTGCAGGTTTTCTTGTGCATCATCTTTAGAAGAGGCTTCCTTCTGAGACAACAGCCATGCAGACCAATTTGATGCAGTGTGCGGCGTATGGTCTGAGCACTGACAGGCTGATCCCCCATCCCTACAGCCTCTGCAGCAATGCTGGCAGCACTCATACATCTATTTCCCAAAGACAACCTCTGGATATGACGCTGAGCACGTGCACTCAACTTTTTTGGTTGACCATGGCGAAGCCTGTTCTGAGTGGAACCTGTCCTGTTAAACCGCTGTATGGTCTTGGCCACCGTGCTGCAGCTCATTTTCAGGGTCTTGGCAATCTTCTTATAGCCTAGGCCATCTTTATGTAGAGCAACAATTCTTTTTTTCAGATCCTCGGAGAGTACTTTGCCATGAGGTGCCATGTTGAACTGCCAGTGACCATTATGAGAGAGTGAGAGTGATAACACCAAATTTAACACACCTGCTCCCCATTCACACCTGAGACCTTGTAAGACTAATGAGTCACATGACACCGGGGAGGGAAAATGGCTAATTGGGCCCAACTTGGATATTTTCACTTCAGGGTGTACTCACTTTTGTTGACAGCGGTTTAGACATTAATGGCTGTGTGTTGAGTTATTTTGAGGGGACAGAAAATTTACACTGTTATACAAGCTGTACACTCACTACTTTACATTGTAGCAAAGTGTAATTTCTTCAGTGTTGTCACATGAAAAGATAGAATAAAATATTTACAAAAATGTGAGGGGTGTACTCACTTTTGTGAGATACTGTATACACATCAAACTGAAAAAAAAAGACATAAAAAGTGAAACTTAGCAGGGATGGTGGAAACCCCTCTACAGATATTTGCAATACAAATTAACTTTAACTGCAACAACTTTTTAGTTGGGAGGTTCACACCATTATAGCACTTCTGAATTTTTTTTAGATTATTACACTTAATTTTATAGGTTTTAGTTACTATTATAAATATTGCACTTGAAGTTAATTTTCCACCACCCCTGCTAAATCCATGTCTTTATGGACCTTACTTTGTGCACTGGTGTACAGTCATGTTAGAACAGGAAGGGGTCATCCCCAAACTGTTCCCACAAAGTTCAGAGCATGAAATTGTCCAAAATGTCTTGGTATGCTGACGCCTTAAGAGTTCCCTTCACTGGAACTAAGGGGCCAAACCCAACCCCTGAAAAACAACCCCCACACCATAATCCCCCCTCCACCAAATCATTTGTACCAGTGCACAGATCAAGGTCCATACTCCATAAAGACATGGATGAGCGAGTTTGGGGTGGAGGAACTTGACTGGCCTGCACAGAGTCCCAACCTACCCCCCAGCATCTGCCAGTGATCCCAACCCCCCCCCCCCCCCAGCATCTGCCACTGATTGGTCCACCCCCTCCCTCCCAACGCTGCCCCTGATCAATCCCCCTTCCCCCCAGCATTACCACTGATTGCATTATCACCAGCACTGCCACTGATCCCATCGCCCCCCCCCCAGCAGCACTGTCCCATCCCCCGCACAGCACTGCCACCAGGGGGGTAACTACAGGGGTCACAGTTGCAACCTGGCCCCATGCTCTAGGGGGCCCATGCTCCAATGTATACCTAGGAGGAGCGGCATATAGAGGAACTGATCCTCTCCATTTTTCTCACGTAGAAAAATGGAGAGATTGATTCCTCCATACGCCTCCCGCTCCATTCCTCCTTTCCAGCTTCTTTCTACTGCCCCCTGGGCTCCTGTCCTCTCTCTCCTGGCTCCCCTCCTCCCCTGCAGCATTGCCGGGGATTTGTCAGAATGGAGAGCAGGGAAAGGGCTGGTAAATATGTAATTTACTGGCCCCCTTCCTTGTCTGAATGGACAGAGTCAGTGAACTGTACTGATCCCTGACTCTGTTCATTCATAAGCGGGGCATAGTAAACTATCTTTACTATGCTTCTGTTTGTGAATGGGAAGATTCTGTGCAGCTTAGGCTGCATCGAAGGAGATTGAGGGCTCAAAGGTGGAACATCAGAAGTCTGTTTAGATATATCTTACCAAAGCCCCCCCCCAATAGGGCTCCAAAAAAAAAAAAAAAGTAAAAAAATAAAATAAAATGATATTGTAAAAAAAAAAGAATAATAATAATAATAATAATAATAATAATCTACTGACACCAGTGGTGGAACTACCAGGGTCACAAAGGTCACACTTGCGACCGAGCCCTGGTGTTCCGCTCAGCCCTGGCGTCCCAGGCCCATCAGAAAGGGCCCTGTAGGCTTTACCCCTGTTATAGCGGCGCTTTTTTGAGCGTGTTCGGGGTGATTTTAACCCCATAGAAGGGGTTAAAAATGGGTTAAAAGCGCCCGTGTAGCGCTGCTGCCGAAGCGCTTTGCGGGTGCTTCAGCAGCGGTGCCCATGCATTCCAACGTGCGGGGGCGGTTTGCGAGCGGTGTATTTCTAAAGTCCTGCAAGCGCACCGCCCCAGTGTGAGAGCACTCAGGTTTTCACACTGGGACTGCAGATGAGGCTTTTGCAAACACTGAGCGATTTTGAAGAGCTTTTCAGGCGCTTTTGAAGAGCTTTCCATTCATTTTAATGGAGAGGGGCGTTTTTTCACCGCCCTGCCAGCCCACTGCCCCTGTGTGAAAGCATTCATTGATTTTAATGGAAATACGTTTTCGTGAGCTTTCGTGAAAGCGCCTCAGTGTGAAAGGGGCCTAAGACCCCTTTCAACACTGGGGTGCCTGCAAAGCACCCTGAAAGAGCCGCTCCTGTCTTTCCAGTGTGAAAGCCCTCGGGGGCTGGCAGGACGCTAAAAAAAAAGTTCTGCTAGCAGCATCTTTGGAGCGGTGAAGGGGCGGTGTGTATACCACTCCTGCCCTGGGCTGCACAGCTATACCGCCGGCAAAGCGCTGCTGCAGCATCACTTTGCGGGTGGTTTTAAGTTCTCTCTCGGCCGCTAATGGGGGGGTAAAAGCGCCCCGCTAGCGACCAAATAGCGCAGCGAAATTGACTTTACCGCTGACGCACCCACTGCCCCAGTGTGAAAGGGGCCTTAGTGGCAGAAATAAAAAAAAAATAACACGTATTCAACATCATATTCTCAGCAACAGATTCTCTTTAACGCCCAGTCCACATTACTTTTCTTTGTTGCCCTGCCGCTCCATCCATAAGCTCATAGACAATTGGAGAATTTGACAATTTTTACAATTTTTTCAGGGAAACGTGCAATACGGGACCCAAAATTGCACGATTCTCCAGACTAGGTCATTCAGAAATTGATGAATCTGTAAAATTCCTCGTTCTTTCATCACCTCTTGTCAGTACAGCTGTCTGTATACAAGAAAGAAAATAGGAACTGGTTGATTCAGTCGGCAGTAATAACCGTCTGTCACGGATGCTGTGATGTGTTGCAACGGTGTTGGGAAAAGGTCAAGTCTATGATGTTTCGTATGAAAACTTAGCAAGTCAGACTGAGTGCAAAGGGATCATCAAAAGGGCCGAGACGAGTGTATAACCCTGTGGTTGTCCTTCTATCCGCACATAAAGACCTCCGCTGATTATGTTCTATAACTCCAGCATCTGTGTTCTCTGCAAAAGGGGTATTATTTTTATCATACAGGATTTATATAGCGCAGCAGGTTGCACAGCGCTTTACAACATGAGGGCAGACAGTACAGTTATATTACAATTTGATACAAGAGGAATCGGAGGGCCCTGCTCATTAGAGCTTACAATCTAGGAGGGAGGGTCAAGTGATACAAAACGTAAAAGACAGTGTGTTACAGTAGTTAGGATAGGCTTCTTTAAAGAGAAGGGTTTTTAGGGATCGTCTAAAGATGGATAGATTAGGAGATAGTCAGGGGATTGGGGTAAAGAGTTCCAAAGGATGGGAGAAGCTTGGGAGAAATCCTGGAGGTGAGCATGGGAGGAGATGACAAGAGAGCTAGAGAGCAGGAGGTCTTGGGAGGACCGAAGAGAGCGGTTTGGTTGATATTTTGAGACTGGGTTAGTAATGTAGATGGGGGCAAAGTTGTAGATGGCTTTGTAAGTTGTGGTTAGTACTTTGAATTTTATTCGTTGGGTGAGCGGAAGCCAGTGGAGGGATTGGCAGAGAGGGGTGGAGGACACTAAACGGTTGGTAAGGTGGATGAGTCTGGCAGTGGCATTCATTATGGACTGGACTGAAGGGGGGAATAGTCTATGTCAGTGATTCTCAACCAGGGTTCCGTGGGACCCCAGGGTTTCTCCAGAGGTTGCTAGAGGTTCCTTCAGCATTGGGCAATTTCTGTCTCTCAGATAAGTTCCCACTGACACCATTGATCTTTTGAGCTCTCTGTAAGGAGGTAATTCTTCCCAATGACCACAAGTGTAAGGACCATTCTTCCCACTGACCATCACACTAATGTATCACGAGTTACATAGTTAGGTGAGGTCGAAAAAAGACACAAGTCCATCAAGTCCAACCTTGTTGTAGAGTTGTAGATTTCTAATTTTTAGAAGGGGTTCCCCGAGACCAGAGAACTATTTCAAGGGTTCCTCTGTGTTGAAAAGGTTGAGAAAGTCTGGTCTATGTAAAGGTAAGCCGATGAGGAGAGAGCTGCAGTAGTCAAGGCGAGGGGGAGTGAATTAGAAGCTTAGCGGTGTCAACGGTTAAAAAAGGGCATATTTTGGAGATGTTGCGGAGGTTGAGGCGGCAAGATTAGTTCAGCAATTGGATGTGGGCCTGAAAGGAGAATTCAGAGTCCAGGGTTACCCCTAGCACCCTGGCATGTGGGCACGGACTGATAGTTGTGCCGTTGATCTTGACAGAGAAGTCAGGGGAAGGGGCACGTGGGGGAGGAAATATTATGAGTTCGGTTTTGGATAGATTGAGTTTGAGGAAGTGGTGTGACAGCCAGCCAGATATATCTGTTAGTAGATCAGTGATGTGTGAGGAAACGGATGGGGTGAGCTGAGGGGTAGAGAGATAGATTTGGGTACGGATGATGTTTGTTTGTTGCAGACATTTCACTGGCATAAGTCTTCCCACCTTTTCAAGCAGTAAGCTTAAAGCAGACCTCCACCCAAAAGTGGAAGCTCCACTTGTTTGCTTCCTCCCCCCCCCCCTCCGCTGCCACATTTGGCACCTTCCAGGGGGAAGCGGATACCTGTCAAAATTCTGGGCGATCTACAAAATTTCCAACCACTCCCCCCCTGCTGCCTTCTGGGAGACACACGGGCCCCAGAAAACAGCAGGGACCATTCAGAAGGCGCAACACGACTTGCGCAAGCACTGTAGGAAACAGGCTGCAAGGCTTCACTTCCTATTTCCCTTAGTGAAGATGCCGGAACCTGCACCCCGGAGCTGAATGGACGGATCGGCTTGGGGTGCTGACATCGCGGGATACCTGGACAGGAAAGTTTTCATATATTAGAAGTCAGCAGCTACAGTATTTGTAACTGCTGACTGTCATTTAATTTTTTTTTTCCCCCAGACTGGGGCTCGGCTTTAACGAGGTAGTAAACTTATTTTTAAAGAAGTGTGGGAATAAAAAAAACAAAAACACCTATGGCTGCAGTGGCGCTACAATGATGACCCTCCACCCTCCCCTGCGAATGTGTGGTGAAGTGAGGAAGAGCCATTTATCGGCTTTTCCTCACTCTCGTCTGACCAAGAACCACCAGGGATACCCACCCAGGACCACCAGGGATGCCACCAGATCCACCAGGGATGGCCACCACTGATGACCTCCAGGTATGGCATCCCTGGTGGCCATGGGTGGCAATGTGTGCCCACACATGATGCCAATCAGTGCCCACCAGCAATACCTGCCAGTGCCTCTTAATCAGTGATGTCCATCAATGCCATCTATCAGTGTCCATCAGTGCCACCTATCAGTGCCCACCTATCAGTGCCCATCCGTGCCATCTGTGTCCATCAGTGCCCACCTATCAGTGCCCATCTATCAGTGCCACCCATAAGTACCCATCAGTGCCACCTTTTAGTGCCCATCCATCAGTGCCCATCCATGCCTACCCATCAGTGCCCACCCATAAGTACCCATCAGTGCCCATCCATGCCCACCCATAAGTACCCATCAGTGCCCACCCATAAGTACCCATCAGTGCCCACCCATAAGTACCCATCAGTGCCGCCTTTTAGTGCCCATCTGTGCCGCCTTTTAGTGCCCATCTGTGCCGCCTATGAGTGCCACCTCATCAGTGCCCATCAGTGAAGGAAAAAACGTACTTACTTACAAAATTTTATAACAGAAACGAAGAAAAACATTCGGTCTTTTTTTATTTGTTTAGCAACAAATAAAAACTGCAGAGGTGATCAAATACCACCAAAAGAAAGCTCTATTTGTGGGAAGAAAATTATAAAAAAAATAGTTTGGGTACAGTGTAGCATGACCGCGTAATTTTCATTTAAACAGCGACAGCACTGAAAGCTGAAAATTGGCTTGGGCAGGAAGGGGGGAAAGTGCCTGGTATTGAAGTGGGTAATGAAGTTTAGGAGCTTTGGTAAAAAAAAAAACAAAAACACAAACACTAGTGTACAGGAAGCCTAACATCAAGGCAGCAGGGGTGGGGTGGGGTTCAGAGGATGAAGATTCCAAAGAAAACAAGGGGCCCACAGCACACGGTACACATCTGATTAATAGTAAGTAATGGCCCTTGTGCTGATTTTTGTTCTTTCAATTTTTACTTGTCCAATGCCTCGTACACACGATCGGACTTTCCAACAACAAAACCGTGGATTGAAGGATCGAAGGTTGTTGGCTCCAACTTTTCTTGCATACACACGGTCACACAAATGTTGGCCAACAATTACGAACGTAGTGACGTACAAGACGTACGTGATGTCTCCATTACGAACACTCGTTTTACAAGACCAAGCACCTCCAGAGCGTACTTGATCCCGAGCATGCGTGGACTTTTGTCAGACGGACTTGGGTACGCACGATCGGAAAGTCCGACAAACATTTGTTGGTGGAAAATTTGAGAACCTGCTAGCCAACATTTGTTGGCGGAAAGTCCGACAACAATTGTCCGATGGAGCATGCACACGGTCGGACTTTCCGCCAACAAGCTCACGTCCAACATTTGTCCAATCGGGTGTATGGGGCGTTAGGCTTTAACAAGCTTTATTGCACATGTTCCTGTACGTGTATTAAGCGCTGAGGTGTGTGTTTCCTTAAGCCTCGTACACACGATCGGACTGCAAAACAAACTTTTCTGTGGATTTCTGTCCAAAGGGCGTTGGCCGTGAACTTGGTATGCATACACACGGCAGGACTTTTTCAGCCAACTTTCACCATATCACATGGTTTTTCAGCTCTTTACCGCCACCCTTTGGTCAACTTCTGTATTGTTGTCTGATCTTTTGCATTGGTTCTGAGCAGACGTGTTTGTACTTTGGACTAAAGTCCTATGGACTTGTGTACACACGATAGGATTTTGCACCACCGGACTTTTGTTGCCGGAAAGTTTGTCTGTTTGTACAGCCAACATTTGTCCGATGAAAACCGAAAAAGTTTGTCCGATTGAGTGTACACACGGTCGGATGTTGCCTTAAAACAGGTAGTTTGCATGTTTGTTATCAAAAAATCCGATCGTGTGTATGGGCCTTAAGTTGGTCAAAGGGGAGTAGAAAATGCATATGCATATGCATAAAAACTTGCGTGTTTACAGGCACAATCGTGAAAGTCTATAGGGGCAAAAATGCCTGAATACGCCAGAAAAAAAAAAAAAAACACTCAAAACTTTTTTTTAAACATAGGGCATAGAGAGTAGGGTGACTGAGTGTACACGAGGGACAATTAGAAGAAATTGAATTTCTTTCTGCATGTTGAGAGTAGTCAGGCGTAGGGAAACAGACTGAAAAACGCTCAAGTCTGTGTGGGAGCTAAAACATTGACAGAGCAGCACAGATACTATGTGGGGAAATGTACTAAAAATGCAGCACACAGGATCAGCTGTGGTGCAGCTGTGCATAGCAACCAATCAGCTTCTAACTTCAGCTTGTTCAATTAGGCTTTGACAATAAAACCTGAAAGCTGATTGGTTTCTATGCAGAGCTGCACCAGATTCTATGTGCACCAATTTTAGTAAATCTTCCCCCATCTGGCAATGTGTCCCAAGAGTTGCTAACTTGCACGTGCCCTCTTAGAACTAATAAAGCTAAAAATAAATACTAGTGACTTTTTAAATGAATTTTATGAGTTTATTATAGTCTATATTCAGATCATCTTTTAGACAGTTCTGGTTTTATTTTCCAGAGAAAAGGATATGAGAGTGTGGTTAAAGACACATGACCATAACTCATCTTTGAATTTCTACAACAAAAAAAAGAGAAATGTCCCTTAAAATAGTTATCATTCAGTTGAAGGTCCTTATCTCCTCCAGCGGTTGCCAATACAAACATAACACTAATAGAGTGTAAAATACCACAAAAAGGAGGGAACACACCCAAATGATTCATTCCTACTGTCTCTAATTTTGGCATCATGATGAAATTTGAATTAACCACTTCAGCCCCGGAAGGTTTTACCCCCCCCCTTCCTGATCAGGCCATTTTTTGCGATAAAGCACTGCGTTGCTTAAACAGACAACTGCGCGGTCGTGCGATGCTGTACCGAAATAAAATGGATGTCTTTTTCCCCCACAGATAGAGCTTTCTTTTGGGGGCATTTGATCACGGTGCGGTGCCTGTCCCGAAAGGCGAAGAGTTTCAGGGGGTATACTCCCCTTTCTTTCTGGTGCAGAAGAAAAACAGTTCCGCCCCGTGATACACCTAACTTACCTAAACAAGTTTATAAAATACGAAAGATTCAAAATGGAGACTTAATCAACCATCCAACAAGCTGTGCAACCAGGCAATTGGCTAATCTCAATCCACTTAAAAGATGCCTTTTTTCATGTGCCTGTGGCAGAAGAATTCCGCAAATACCTCCGGTTCAGGGTCGGGCAAGAACATCTACAGTTCACCTGCCTTCCTTTTTGGTTGATAACCTCACCCTGAGTCTTTTCAAAAGTTCTTCGGGCCGTAGTACAAAAGGGAAAACGCTTGTACCACTATCATGATGACCTCCTGCTACTGTCCCATTACAAGAAGCAGCTATTGATCCACAGAGAGCAGGTTATCACCACACTGCTCAAGCTTGGTTGGCTCCTAAACTTAGAGAAAAGCCATCTGGAACCAGTTCAGCGCCTGGTATACCTAGGGGCCCAGTTTGACAAGGTGGAAAGCACCATCTCTCTCCCAGTGGAGAAGATCCCAGTCATCCGAAGGAGAATCTCACGGGCTCTGAGCTCCTCATGCCTAAAGGCCTCACAGTGCCTAAAAATTATTGGCACGATGGTCTCTACGACCCCGATGGTCAAATGGTCCCTGTGGAGGTTATGCCCTTTCCAGACAGGGTTTCTCCGTCAGTGGAGCTCAGGGGACGGCAATCAGTCCATTCACATAACCTCAATGATGAGGAACAAACTCTTCTGGTGGCTTTAATGCCGAAATCTGCTCACCTGCCACTCCATTGCCACCTTCTAATGGGTCACAGTCACAACCGATGCCAGCAGTGCTGGTTGGGGAGCCCTTTTCGGATCAGAACTTGCTCAAGGCGAATGGGATGCGTGTCTTCACAACCCGGGCTCAAATGTCCTGGAACTACGGGCAGCCTGGTGTGCCCTTTAGTTTTTCACTCATCTCCTGAAAGGGGAGTCAGTTTTACTGAAAATGGACAACACCACAGCGGTCTCTTATGTGAAGAAGCAAGGGGGGTACTCGGAGCTCCACACTGCTCCAAGAAGTTGAGCCCATCATGTCCTGGGTTCAGAAAAACCTGACCAATATTTCAGTGGCCTTTGTTTCCGGAGTCCAGAACGTCCAAGCGGACTTCCTGTCTTGCACACAGTTAGACAACAACGAGTGGTCTCTTCATGTGCAGATGTTCGAATGGATCCAGTCCTTGGGAGTCAATCCCGAAGCAGACCTATTTGCATCCCCCTGACACTTCAAAATCAAGATGTATTACACTTGGGGCTGTGGCAGCCAGGCCTTCGGAGTACACACACTGACAGATCAGTTGAGCTTCAACAGGGCATACGCCTTTCGCCCGCTTCCCATCATCCTCAGGTTCTTACGGAAACTCCAAGCGGAAGCAGTCAAGGTGGTAGCGATTGCACCTTACTTGCCGAACAGGTCATGGTTTCCTCTCCTGACCCAGCTCAATTTCCAGGACGCTATGCCTCTTCCTTCTTAGGCTGGACCTTCTTTCTCAGGGGGCAGTCCTGCACCTGTGTCCGACATCACTAAGACTGATGGTCTGGTTCTTGAGAGGGAAAGGCTGGAATCTTTCGGGTGCGCTTCAAGAGTGATTTCCACCCTCATGAGCTCGAGAAAAGCAAGCATGAATAAAGTCTGTGAGAGGATATGGGCCAAATTCGTTGAATCCTCATCCTCTATGGGCAGATTGTTCAGGGATCCAGGAGTCCAGGATATCCTCGGCTTCCTCCAATCCGGCCTAGATCTGTCTCTATCCATCAGCCCTCTCAGAGTTCAAGTCTCAGCTCTGTCAGCCTTCTCCGGAACATCATGGGCGGTTCACCCTTTAATCCGGCAGTTCTTCCGTGAGACGACAAGGCCCCAAAGAAGACCAAGATTTCCCAAAAATGGGATCTTCCTCTTGTTCTTGACTCGCTGACTGGTCTCAGTGCCACAGGATCCACCCTGCTTTCTATCAAAGATTTTTCTGCAAAGTTTCCTTCCTAGTTGCCATCACTAGTTGCCATCACTTCGGCCAAAAGGGTTTTGGAGTCTGGATCCTTGGGTCATGATGAACCTTTCCTGACTTTCTTTCTGGACCATGTGTTTATACTGTTTAAAATCCAGTAATACACCATCCCACCCTGCTCTGCACATGCTCAGTTACTCTCCATTTTTGCAAGGCCCTTTTGTGTTTTAAAGCTGTCTAACTGCTGTGCAGTACAGACTATTTTGCTTGGTGACATTGAACTAGCTGTGTATCTTAAGCCTCCCATCCACATCTTCTAAAAAAATCCTCTCTCCATCTCTGTTTTTCCATCTTACAATATTAAAAATGAGCCCACGCTATTTGCTATCATATTTTCTGCACCTGGAAGTGTCATTTAAAGCAATTGGCACTTTCAGTTTGATTTTCTTTGGAAATAATCTATTTAGAAATCACTAAACTTTACAAAATCAAGGAATCATTCACAAATGTGGTGAGTGTTGTCTTATGGATTGTGGGTTATTCAAAGGAACTGTGTGCTGATAACCAGCAAAAGAAAATATAGCACCCCCGTACTGCTAGAAAGTGGTGGACATAGCTCCCAACTCTCCCGGATTAGGAGGAACTGTCCAGCATTTGGAACAAAGTCCCTCTGTTCCTATTCCCTCCTCGTTTGTCCTTCATTTTGGTCTGATCCATATAGTTGTATATAAAATGCACTTTTTATCTTTCAAAAAGTGATTCCCAGTGCTATGTTAATGGCCAAATTAAAGGAATAATAGTGGTAAAAGTGCTGTTCATACCACCTGTCAAAACTGGTTACCACTGTTTTCTTTTTTTTCCCCAAAAATTGGCAAAAAAAAGTATCAAAAACCATCTTTTTTTGGGCGGGTGCGGGGGGATGCGGGGTTTGGGGGTGTCCCTGAATGGCAGTTTGGAAATCCAAAATAGAAAAAAAAAAAAAATAAAGTTTTGCCTATACTTCTACTTTACCTGGGGTTGAAGGTCAGTCACCTCAGCAAGTTCAAAAGAGTTTATTAGGCACCATACACTCAGGAAAAGAGGGTTCAGCACACAGGACACCTAAAAAGTGTCCAAAAATAAAGACTTGAGTTCAGTCAATACAAAAGAAAGGGCCTTTAAGCTGAAATTGGCACGCTGTGTTCTCCAGACTGTATAGCAAAATTTAGGTAGTACACATCCCACTGGGTGAGCCTCTAGTACTTCCTGCAAGGTCTATTGTTAGTAGCTTCTGCCCAGCTCTGAAGGACACTCTTCAGCGGTGAAGTTTTCACCCTTGGTCCTCTTATCTATGTAGTCACAGATTTCCTGGGCCTAAAACCCAGGCCTCTCCTCTGGCTAAACTAAAGCCCTCTGTAGGCAGCAGGCCTGGGAAGCACAGACCTCAAACACACAGACTCCTCTCTCCTGACAGCAGCCCAGAAGGCAAGAAAGCATCGAGAAGGTCACCCCAAATGTATGCTCTTCCCCAGCATGAACCACTGGAAACAAACCTCTTAGTGGTTGTCCAGGAAGATATAAATATTCATAATCTTAGTAACTTCTTGCTTCTTTATTGCCAGGGACTGTCACATACCTTTATGGCTGAGCCTGACATGCAGAGGGAAAGCCTCCCATACAGCCCCGGCTCGGAGACCACTGATGTCGAGACAGTGGCCGCAAGAGCGCAGTCAGGTATGGGTGCCAGTGCAGTCTTCTGTGAAGCGGATGTGTCACCAGAAGGACTGAATAGCTGGAACAGCAGATGTTGGCAGGAACAGTAGACCCTGGACTGGTGGTAGCAGGCAGCAGTGGTCAGATACTAATAGCAGGTGCAGGAAGACTGATGGCCCCGGTAGAAGAAACCCCAGAAGGGAACAGGCAGGTGCCTGCAGAGCAGAAGAACCTCAGGATGTGTGGTCAGACAAGCCAGGTCGGAAACAGACAGTAAGATTAGGGTTGCCACCTCATCCCTTTAAAACCAAGCACGTATTAATTACGCAGGTTCTGGGGGGCAAATTTAATGCAGGTAAGGCACTAAGTGAATTTAATTACCACCCCTGTGTAATTAATATGTGTTTGGTTTTAAAGGGGTGAGGTGGCAACCCTAGGTCAGATGGCAGGCATAGACCGCAGACAAGGAGTGGTCCAGGTACAGACAGGGTTCAGCAACACAAGATCAGGCAGATAAGCAGAAGGCAAAGTCCAGATACTGGCCAGGCAGGAGATATTTAAGGGAAGTCAAAGGCAAGCCGCGTCAAATACAGAAGTCAGCAGGAACAGGTTCAAGAACACGGGTACAGCTACAGATTAGACAGCAATGGACTAGTGCTGCTGCTGCGCTTATATAGGGCAATTGGTGCCAGTGTCAAAACGTGCAGGCTGTGTTCGCCTGAGATGGGCATTGGCAGGCACGTGCATGTGCCTCGGAACTTCAGTTCTGCTATGGCCAGTACATTCCTGACAGGGACATTCCCCAACAGCAGGCAGAGGCAAATAAGAAAACTGAGCTTAGGGCTGCTTCACACCACTATTTCTGCATTTTGAATGCATTTCTGCATTAAGGTAAAAAAAATTCCCACTCGTAGCTCCCAACTGTCCCTGATTCCCATCTCAAAAAGTTGGGAGCTATGCTCACCACCTCTCTACCTGTCCTACCCACCCTATCCCTAAGCACTTACCTGACTCCTGTCACCGCTTCCCTTCAAAGGACCACTCCTGGTTTCACAAACAGAAACACTGAGACAGAAAAGCCATAGGCTCCTGCTGCTGTCAGTCAATCTCCTGTGAGGAGGGAGCAGGGGTGTGGCTTACCGGTGCTGTGCGTGTCTATGGACGCACACAGCCCGGCTAAGAAGCGTGCATGCACAGGTGCCTGCATAGCACTCAGCTTGCTAAGAAGGCACCCAGAGGAGACAGGTGACAGTGCTGGTGGGGGGCAGCCAGAAGAGGAAGTAATCTTTCTGTGCAATATTGTCGCACAGAACAGGTAAGCACTGCTGCTCCTCAGACGCTCGGTATTACTTTTCAGCTACAGACACCTCATTTGGGGATACCTGATACTTAAGGTCTTCCACAGACCTTTGAGACCTATCAGAAGGAACCTCCCTCTTGTATACTATCTGTAAGATCCGTATACTCTGCATCCTCCCAATAAAGAACTATATACCAGCTTGGAAAACAGTCTCGGTAGGACACCACCGTCCCCCAGTGGGTGAAAGTCCGGGAGCTCTGGTGCCCCCACCTGATAGCACGCAGCTGCAAAGAATATTCTTTCCTCTTTGGATTTTATATGATGTGGTCCTATGCTCAATGCTGCATAACTATGTTGACCAGGGGCGTTGCTAGGTCTACAAAAGACCTGGGGCTAGAGCCCATAGCATCGTAGTAAAGAAAGTCATACGCTTGGGCGGGCATACACACGTATATACAGTTATATATATATATATATATGTGTGTGTATATGTCCCCAGAGAGCCCCCCACTTACATCTGGGTTCCCAGAGAACCTCCCCTCCCTTTGGGGACCCCTGCAGAGACTCGGGGCTTTGGGCCCCAGATTCGGGGCTATAGCCCCAAAAGCCACCCCCTAGCGACGCCACTGATGTTGACCATCATTTTGCCCTTAAGAAGAAAGTTATAACCTGTCAAATTTGAAATGCATTGGAAAATTTCTGTCCCCATCAATATATGGGTTGAAGCAGAAGGGAGTTTAACAAGACACGTGGCCACTCATTAAAATAAGAAAAGAGGTTTAACCTTAAACTACGTAGAGGGTTCTTTACTGCAAGAGCGGCAAGGATGTGGAATTCCCTTCCACAGGCGGTGGTCTCAGCGGGGAGCATTGATAGTTTCAAGAAACTATTAGATAAGCACCTGAATGACCACAACATACAGGAATATACAATGTAATACTGACATATAATCACACACAGTTTGGACTTGTGTCTTTTTTCAACCTCACCTACTATGTAGCTAAGTTGCTCCGAAAAAGGTTCCTGCACTACTTGGGGGCTTGCATTGACTTATATTAAAGAAGTCGTTTGCAAGCCGTGCTGAAGTCGCGCTGTGCGGGGGACGGCTTCAGAGTTGGGGGTGACTTTGAAGCCGCCCCAGTGCAGGCATGTACTGGCCATTGGGACTACCGGGAGATTCCCGGTGGGCCGATGGCTCAGTGGGCCAGTCAGGTGCAGTCCTTGAGCCGCTCCTCTCTGACAGTGAGTGATCGCAATTTCACTCCTGTCAGGAGGAGCAGCTTCCGTCATATGCTGGGGAGAGCATTAGGCTTTCTGCTCCCTCCAGCCTGCAGGGGGAGATAGACCAATGTTAGACTTTCCTTCCTCTCTCCCCTATCACTTGTTATCACATGACTGGAGAGAGGAACAAGAAGCTGCCTTCAAAACTGTGAGTACATGTAGGAGGGGGAGGACACTCTGATGTGAAGGGGGCTGCTGATGGGGGCTCTCTGATGTGAAGGGCTTCCGATGGGGACACACTGATGTGAAGGGAGCTGCTGGTGGGGACTCTAATGTAAAGTGGGCTGCTGGTGGGAACTCTGATGTGAAGTGGGCTGCTGGTGGGAACTCTGATGTGAAGTGGGCTGCTGGTGGGGACTCTGATGTGAAGTGGGCTGCTGGTGGGGACTCTGATGTGAAGGGAGCTTCTGATGGGGACACACTGATGTGAAGGGGGCTGCTGGTAGGGACTCTCTGATGGGGACTCTGATGTGAAGGGGGCTGCTGGTGGGGACTCTGATGTGAAGGGGGCTTCTGATGGGGACACACTGATGTGAAGGGTGCTGCTGATGGGGACACACTGATATGAAGGGGGCTGCTGATGGGGACACACTGATATGAAGGGGGCTGCTGGTGAGGACTCTAATGTGAAGGGGGCTGCTGGTGGGGACTCTGATGTGAAGGGGGCTTCTGATTGGGACTCTCTCTGATGGGGACACACTGATGTGAAGGGGGCTGCTGATGGGGACTCTCTGTGAAGGGAGCTGCTGATTGGGACTCTCTGATGTAAGGGGATGCTGTTGGGGACACTCTGATGTAAGAGGGACGCTGTTGGGGACACTCTGATGTAAGGGGGATGCTGTTGGGGACACTCTGATGTAAGGGGGACGCTGTTGGGGACACTCTGATGTAAGGGGGACGCTGTTGGGGACACTCAAAATTAAAGTGGGCCGGTCATGAAGAAGTCCAGGGCCAAATTTTTGTCCCAGTCCAGCCCTGCCCCAGTGTGAACCGAGCCTAAGGTGTGTGTGTGAGTGATTAGGCTTACATACAGTGGTGGCTCGTACATTAAGTGCACACGGGCGCCGCCCCCTCTCTCCTACCACTCCCTCTGTGCACTATCGATAGATTCGTGCATTGCATGAATCTATCTATGGCCGCCACTGCCACCCCCTATTCAGGCGCCTGGCCCCTTTTCGAGCACCTGAATTACAGTGATGGGGGTGTTTTTGAAGCCCCTGATCAGAGCCATAAGCTCTAATAGGCTTAAAAAAAAGGTAACCTTGCGAGCGCCATGTTGGGCGCCCGCAGATCACTCAGCTGTGTTAGAAAAGCAAATGAATATTCACTTTCCTAATACTAAACCGCCTCTCAGCCACCCCAGTGCTCGGGTCTGTTACCTATCACCTGATAGGCTGAAACAACAGGCGCCGCTATTGGACGCCTATCAGGAGGAGAGGACAGGAGATGAGGATGGCAGGAGACGCATGAAGGACCCCGCTCATCGCCGTCACCCGCTGCCCCAACACAGGGTAAGTAAAGCGCTGCGTAAACTGTTGGCGCTATATAAATCCTGTATAAAAATAATAATAAGTGCCGGGCAGACGGCGTCACACTGGGGGCATTCAAGGGCACACTGGCAACATTTGATTTTTTTTTGTGTCCCAAAAATTTTCAGCACCAGCCGCCACTGCTTACATATACTTTAAATTTCATTAGATGGTCATTAATGTAGAGCTACTTTACGGGTCAGCGGTTTTACCTGTGTTACCCATCTGACTCCTGGGATATACCAACTCATACATAAAACAATAAAACAGTATGCATAGATTTATGACTACCATATAAAAAAAAAAAAAAAATGTTATTTCACAGGTTGTACGGTGACTTCAATTAAACCATCCCCTGGGCATTCATATTTGCACGCTACAAATAACTGTTATCTCAGGTGGATTAAGAAAATGCTATTAGGGCTTTTTTCCAAGCTAAGGAAGAGCTGAAGATTTTATACAATGGGACGAAGTTTAACTTGCCTAGGAGTGCAAAAGGTTTCACGGTTTAAAGAGGAGCTCCAGTCTTCTCCCCCCCAAAAAAAATCCAAAAATCAGCAGCTACAAATACTGTAGCTGCTGACTTTTAATATTAGGACGCTTACCTGTCCAGGAACCCAGCGATGTCGGCACACCAGCTGATGTTTCCATCGGCTCTCCGGTGCTGCCGCTGCCATTGCCTCTAAGGGTAACCGGCAGGGGAGCCTTGTGGCTTCACATCCGGTTCCCTACTGCGCATGTGCGAAGTGCGCTGCGCTTCGTGAACGGCCCGGTGTTCTGTTCGAAAAAGCCAACTCGTCAAAATCTCCACTTACGTCATTTCCTCCAGCAGCAGTAAATTGCAGATTTCGACAACTTGGCTATTTACACAGAACACTGGCAGCGTATACACTACGGTACACGATATGATGAAAGAACATTGTTAGTTTCGCCTGCTACTAACCAACAACATGGCCGCTTCCGAGGCAGCGACAACTTTTTGACTCCTTAGCCGGTGTCGGTCAAAACCGCCAAGTCATCATGTGCTGTAGTGTATATGCTGCCGGTGTTCTGTCAAAGCAGCCAAGTTGTCGAGATCTCCAGTTACTGATGCTGGAGAGTAGGGATGAGCTTCGTGTTCGAGTCGAACCCATGTTCGACTCGAACATCGGCTGTTCGATCGTTCGTCGAATTGCGAACGATATGGGCCGTTCGTGCCAAATTCGTGTGGCACGTCACGGCCCATAATTCACTGCGGCATCGCAGTGCATTGCTTGCTGATGATTGGCCAAGCATGCACTATGACCCGCATGCTTGGCCAATCACAGCGCCGCCTTAACAGAGAGCCGTAATTGGCCAAAGTCAAGGAGGCTTTGGCCAATTATGGCTCAGGGGATTTAGTACACGCCCCACACTATATAAGGCCGCCTGCACGGCGGCCCTGTGCAGTGTGTTCCGGTGTGCTGAGAAATAGTGAGAGAGAGAGACAGTGTCATTTCATTTGAGTTAGCTAGATTAGGCAGGACAGTCAGTCAGTTAGCTGCACTTAAAGTGTTTTCTCTATATATATGCATCCCAGGTGTTGCATATATATATATATATATATATATATATATATATATATATATATATATATATATATATATATACACTGTATTCAGTTTAGCTAGATCCGTTCCTGTTATCTTCTAGACTATTTACATTTAGTGCAGTGCGTCCTGCTCACAGTGTTCAGCTAGATCCGTTCCTGTTATCTTCTTACTGACAGGCAGGCTTGTCTTGTTACAGTATATAAAGCTACCTGAAGAAAATTACTGGTGTTCTTTTGATCCTATTAGTACCACAGTCAGGCAGCTAGACTATTTACATTTAGTGCAGAGCGTCCTGCTCACAGTGTTCTGCTAAACCTACAAGTTAGTGGGGTGCGTCCTGCTCACAGTGTTCAGCTAGATCAGTTTCTGTTATCTTCTTACTGACAGGCAGACTTGTCTTGTTACAGTAAATACAGCTACCTGTAGAAAATTGCTGGTGTTCTTTTGATCCTATTAGTACCACAGTCAGGCAGCTAGACTATTTACAGTTAGTGCAGTGCGTCCTGCTCACAGTGTTCTGCTAAACCTACAAGTTAGTGGGGTGCATCCTGCTCACAGTGTTCAGCTAAACCTACAAGTTAGTGGGGTGCGTCCTGCTCACAGTGTTCAGCTAAACCTACAAGTTAGTGGGGTGCGTCCACCTCACAGTGTTCAGCTAAACCTACAAGCTAGTGGGGTGCGTCCTGCTCACAGTGTTCAGCTAGATCCGTTTCTGTTATCTTCTTACTGACAGGCAGGCTTGTCTTGTTACAGTAAATACAGCTACCTGAAGAAAATTGCTTGTGTTCTTTTGATCCTATTAGTACCACAATCAGGCAGCTAGACTATTTACAGTTAGTGGAGTGTGTCCTGCTCACAGTGTTCTGCTAAACCTACAAGTTAGTGGGGTGCGTCCTGCTCACAGTGTTCAGCTAAACCTACAAGTTAGTGGGGTGCGTCCTGCTCACAGTGTTCAGCTAAACCTACAAGTTAGTGGGGTGCGTCCACCTCACAGTGTTCAGCTAAACCTACAAGCTAGTGGGGTGCGTCCTGCTCACAGTGTTCAGCTAGATCCGTTTCTGTTATCTTCTTACTGACAGGCAGGCTTGTCTTGTTACAGTAAATACAGCTACCTGAAGAAAATTGCTGGTGTTCTTTTGATCCTATTAGTACCACAGTCAGGCAGCTAGACTATTTACAGTTAGTGCAGTGCGTCCTGCTCACAGTGTTCTGCTAAACCTACAAGTTAGTGGGGTGCATCCTGCTCACAGTGTTCAGCTAAACCTACAAGTTAGTGGGGTGCGTCCACCTCACAGTGTTCAGCTAAACCTACAAGCTAGTGGGGTGCGTCCTGCTCACAGTGTTCAGCTAGATCCGTTTCTGTTATCTTCTTACTGACAGGCAGGCTTGTCTTGTTACAGTAAATACAGCTACCTGAAGAAAATTGCTGGTGTTCTTTTGATCCTATTAGTACCACAGTCAGGCAGCTAGACTATTTACAGTTAGTGCAGTGCGTCCTGCTCACAGTGTTCAGCTAAACCTACAAGTTAGTGGGGTGCGTCCACCTCACAGTGTTCAGCTAAAGCTACCTGTAGAAGGTTGGTGGTGCTCTCATACTACAGGCAGGCAGTTGATTTTGCTAGCTGCAGTATCAGTATATATATATATATATATATATCCCAGCTTAGTGCAGCTACAGGCCATTAGTATGTCTTGAAGGCCAAGAAGGAGAGGCAGACAGTCACAAGCCAATAAGAGAGAGCAAGCAGGCTCTGTGTCTAGTGCTGGTCGTGGAGACGGTGCATCCTCATCAGCACGTGGCCATGGGACACGCTTGGCCTTTTTTTCGGCAGCTGGCCATGTTGAGCCGCAACATGCGGAAGACTTGGTCGAGTGGATGACCAAGCCGTCCTCATCCTCCTCATCCTCTCTCACCCATGCCCAGGGTACTTTGTCTGGCAAAGCAGCGGCCTCTTCCCTCGGCTCAATGTCATCAGTGACTCCTTCCCTAGCCCCACCATGTCCTCCTGAGGAGTCCCTCGAACTGTTTGACCACAGTGTTGGGTACATGCTCCAGGAGGATGCCCAGCGTTTGGAAGGCTCTGATGATGATACTGAGCTCGATGAAGGCAGTAACATGAGCACGGACAGAGGGGGTGCCCAAGAAGGACAGCAATCTGGCAGTCATGCTCCCCCTGCTGCAGCATACTGCCAGGTTTGCTCCAGTGATGAGGAGGGAGGGGATGATGAGGTCACTGACTCAACGTGGGTGCCTGATAGGAGAGAGGAGGAGGAGGAGGAGGAGGCGGCACATCACCAACGAGGCAGGATGCCCTCCAGGGGCCAGCCTAAGGGCAGTACATTGACTGCATCACACCCCAAAGCTCCACATGTGCAGGGCGCTGCAGTCTCTGCGCGTTATTCAAAAAGTTCTTTGGTGTGGGCCTTTTTTGAGACGAGTGCATCAGATCGCACCGCTGCTATTTGCAACATATGTCTCAAGCGTATCTCGCGTGGCCAAAACATCTCCCGCTTGGGTACCACATGCTTGACCAGACATATGTTGACCTGCCATGCAGTTCGTTGGCAAGCGTATCTAAAAGACCCACACCAAAGAACAAAGAGGACCTCTCCTTGCTCCTCATCAGCTGAGATTTCCAACCCCACTAGACCTTCAGTCCTCTCTGAGACCTGCACTGAGAGGAATGAAAGTGTAGAATTAGGTGTGTCACAGCCAAGTACTTGTGGGCAATCTGATTTTGGTACACCGACGTCAGATTGTACCAGGCAAATTTCCCTGCCCCAGCTGCTGCACCGCCGAAAGAAGTTTGCTCCCAGCCATCCACATGCCCAGCGGTTGAATGCTAGCTTGGCAAAATTGCTAGCACTTCAACTGCTGCCTTTTCAGTTGGTAGACTCTGCCCCCTTCCGTGAGTTTGTGGAATGTGCAGTTCCTCAGTGGCAGGTACCCAAACGCCACTTTTTCTCACGGAAGGCGATTCCGGCTCTCTACCAGCATGTGGAAGGCAATGTCCATGCCTCGCTGGACAGGGCGGTCAGCGGTAAGGTGCATATTACCGCTGACTCATGGTCCAGCAGGCATGGACAGGGACGTTACCTAAGTTTCACGGCGCATTGGGTGACTCTGCTGGCAGCTGGGAAGGATGCAGGACAAGGTGCAGTAGTGTTGGAGGTTGTTCCGCCACCACGCCTCCAAAATGCTAATGATTGTGACACACCTCTCTCCTCCACCCCCTCCTCTTCTTCTTCCTCCATGGCCTCTTCCTCGGAACCAGCGGTGCTCCGTAGTCGTTCAAGGGGCTACGCAAGTACGCAGGCCAAAAGATGCCATGCGGTGCTTGAGCTGGTGTGCTTGGGGGACAGGAGCCACACTGGGGCAGAGGTTCTGTCAGCTCTGCAGGGGCAGGTTCAGAGGTGGTTGACGCCACGCCAACTTAAGGCAGGAATGGTGGTTTGCGACAATGGCACCAACCTCCTCTCTGCCCTCCGACAGGGACAAATGACCCATGTGCCCTGTTTGGCTCACGTCCTTAACTTGGTGGTGCAGCGGTTCTTGGGCAGGTACCCGGGCTTACAGGATGTCCTGAGGCAGGCCAGGAAAGTCTGTGTGCATTTCCGCCGGTCATATAATGCCAGTGCTCGGCTGACGGACCTCCAAAAGGAGTTTAACCTGCCCAAGAACCGCCTAATCTGTGACATGCCCACCAGGTGGAACTCAACGTTGGCCATGCTGCAGCGGCTGCACACGCAGCAGAGGGCCATCAATGAGTACCTGTGCGACTATGGCACCAGGACAGGGTCAGGGGAGCTTGTTTTTTTTTCCCCACGCCAGTGGGCTATGATCAGGGATGCATGCACTGTCCTGTCACCATTTGAGGAGGCCACAAGGATGGTGAGCAGTGACAGTGCATGCATCAGTGACACTGTCCCCCTTGTCCACCTGTTGGAGCACACGCTGCGTGGAATAATGGACAGGGCACTTGAGGCAGAACAGAGGCAGGAAGAGGAGGACTTCCTTAGCTCTCAAGGCCCCCTTTATCCAGACAGTGTTCCTGCGTGCCCGCCGATCACACAGGAAGAGGACGAGGAGGAGGAGAAGGAGGAGGAAGATTGTGTCAGTATGGAGGTGGAGCCTGGCACTCAGCATCAGCAGCAGTCTTTAAGGGATCAGTCCCAAGAAACACATGGACTTGTACGTGGCTGGGAGGAGGTGGCTGCGGACCATGTCGTCCTTAGTGACCCAGAGGACTCCGGACCGAATGCCTCAGCAAACCTACGCTGCATGGCCTCCCTGATCCTGCAAAGCCTGCGTAAGGATCCTCGTATTCGTGGTATCAAGGAGAAGGACCAATACTGGCTGGCAACCCTCCTTGATCCACGTTACAAGGGTAAGGTTGCGGACCTTATCTTGCCATCACAGAGGGAGCAGAGGATGAAACATCTTCGGGAGGCCTTGCAGAAAGGTCTGTGCAACGCGTTCCCAGAGACTGGGAGGTTACAAACTCCTGTTTCTGGACAACGTGTTGCTGAGGCTTCGGTCAGTCAAAGAAGGAGCGGTGGAGAAGGTGGCCGTCTGACCGATGCGTTCAGACAATTTTTTGGTCCGCAGCCCCAAGGTATGATCGGTTCCAGCAACCATCGCCAGCGTCTGTTTTACATGGTGCAGGAATACCTAGGGGCAAGATCAGACTTGGACACCTTTCCCACCGAAAATCCTCTGGGTTACTGGGTCTTGAGGATGGATCACTGGCCAGAGCTTGCACAGTATGCAATTGAGCTACTGGCCTGTCCTACATCCAGCGTTCTTTCGGAACGCACATTCAGTGCTGCTGGAGGCGTGGTAACCGATCACAGGGTGCGTCTGTCCACTGACTCGGTCGATCGACTGACCTTCATAAAAATGAATCAGTCTTGGATCACCACCAGCTACCAAGCACCTGATGCTGATGTAACCGAATAATTTTTTTTGAAATCTCAGATCCCTTCAAAGACTGCCTATGCTGATGCTGAGTGACTATCCCTGAGTAATTATCCTCTTCCTCCTCAATCATCACGCTGATAGCTTGTAAGAACATTTTTGGTTCTGGGTGCCACCACCAGTGCCTAAGGCACAATTTTTCAGCCCCTGTTTAACAGGGGCGTGTAATTACAATTTTTGATGTAATACTTTGCAGCAGGGCTCGTTCCTGCATTCCAACTAGAGTGTCTGTGAGGGGTTGCAGTGTTGTGGCACCAGCACCAGTGCCTAAGGCCCATTTTTTCTGCCCCTGTTTAACAGGGGCGTGTAATTACAATTTTTGATGCAATACTTTGCAGCAGGGCTCGTTCCTGCATTCCAACTAGAGCGTCTGTGAGGGGTTGCAGTGTTGTGGCACCAGCACCAGTGCCTAAGGCCTAATTTTTCAGCTCCTGTTCAACAGGGGCATGTAATTACAATTCTTGATCTAATATTTCACAGCAGGGCCCTGTGAGGGCTTACAGTGTTGTGGCCACAGCAACACCTAAGGCCCAAATTTCTGCTGAGTATATAGGGCAGGACCCTACTTTCAAACAACTAACTTACAAACGACTCCTACTTGCAAACGGAAGGAGACAACAGGAAGTGAGATGAAATCTACCCCTAGGAAGGGAAATTCTCTCCTGTAAGAGTTAATATGGGAAAAACATTTCTCCTTTCCACTGATGCTTTCCAATCCATTGGGACAAAAAGTGAGGTGAAATCTTCTGAAGAGGAGGAAAGACAGCAAAACAAATGTCACAGGGGTGATAACCCTTCCCTATGTTTTCCAAAAAGCTTAAAAAAGATTTTTTGGCTGGAGCTAAACATGTTAAAAATGTACCCGTTCAAAATTACAAAGAGATTCTACTTAACAACAAACCTACAGTCCCTGTCTTGTTTGCACCGCCTGTATACTGCTGTTCAGAGTATATAGGGCCTGGTGGCCCCACACCTTTCCTTATATTAATTTGGGTGTGGGGTTCCCCTTAATATCCATACAAGACCCAAAGGGCCTGGTAATGGACTGGGGGGTACCCATGCTGTTTGTCTCACTGATTTTCATCCATATTGCCAGGACCCGACATTACATTAAACCCGCAAGCAGTTTTAAATGAGATTTTTTCCTTTAAAAATGACATTTGGTGCAGGGACTGTTCTAAACATGGGAAACATGCGTCACTTTACAGGCATACTATAGACACCCCTCAGGTACGATATTTAAAGGAATATTTCACTTTTTTTTTTTTTTTACTTTAAGCATCATTAAAATCACTGCTCCCGAAAAAACGGCCGTTTTTAAAAGTTTTTTTTGCATTGATACATGTCCCCTGGGGTAGGACCCGGGTCCCCAAACCCTTTTTAGGACAATACCATGCAAATTAGTTTTTAAAATGAGCACTTTTGATTTCGAACGTTCGAGTCCCATAGACGTCAATGGGGTTCTAACGTTCGTGCGAACTTTCGGTCCGTTCGCAGGTTCTGGTGCGAACCGAACCGGGGGGTGTTCGGCTCATCCCTACTGGAGAGTCACTGGAAGTGATGTAGTTGGAGATTTTGACAGAACACCGGCGGCGGAGGGAAGGAGGAGTGCGGCTGAACTCTTCCGGGGGACCTCGCCGCATCTCGCTGTAGCCAGGGCTCCTGGAAGTGGGGACGGGTACCTGTCAACATTAGGTACCCATTGCCACCCTTTCCTCCCGAAAGGTGCCAAAATGTGGCACTGGAGGGGGGGGGGGAGCAGATAAGTGGAGCTTCCCCTTTTGGGTGGAGTTCCACTTTAAGCAGATTCTGTTGTAAACTTGAAGGCAATATTTGTGAAACCCAGAAGTGCCCACCGCCGGAGAGAGTGAGACACGGCGCTGGAACCCAGGAGAGGCGAGCGTGAGACTATGAAGGCATTTTACTCACTTTGGAAGGTTTTCAATCTGTAAAGCGGAGTTCCACCCAGAAATGGAACTTCCACTTGTCACATTTGGCACCTTTCAGGGGGGAGAGGGGAGCAGATACCTGTCAAATCCAGGTATTTGCTCCCACTTCCGGTCATAGATTGCCATACTTTCTGCAGCGAACCACGCCACGTCCGCCCCCCCCGATGTCTTCTGGGAGACACGCAGGTCCCATAAGACAGCAGGGACCATGCATAATGCGCAGCAAGACTCGCGCATGCGCATTAGGGAACCAGGAGTGAAGCCGGATGTCTTCAATTCCTGGTTCCCTTACCAGGAATGGCGACGGCCGCACCCGTGAGTCGACCCGAGGACATCGCGGGCTCCCTGGACAGGTAAGTGTCTGTATAATAAAAGTCAGTAGCTGCAGTATTTGTATCTGCTGACTTAATTTTTTTTTTTTTTTCCCAGGCGGAACTCCTTTTTAACCGATTGTAAAACTTTGACTTTTTTTTTTTAACTAACAAACATGTTATACAATAATTTTGCACAGAGCAGCCCCAGTCCTCCTCTTCAGTGCTCCGGGCTCCTCCTCCTTGCCGAGTGCCCCCATAGCAATCCGCTTGCTATGGGGGCACTCGTGTGCACGCTGGCTCCATAAACACACAGAGCACAGCTTGGCCCGCCCCCCTGGCTGTGATTGACAGCAGCGGGAGCCAATAGCTCCTGCTGCTGCTGTCTGAGCCAATGAGGAGAGCGAGAGTGGAGAGCCCCTGCTCTCGTGCACATCACAGGATTGAGATGGGGCTCATGTAAGTATGGGGGGGGGGGGGTCGGGGAGAGAGCAGATCACAGAAGGATTTTTTTTACCTGAATTCATAGAATGCATTTAGGTAAAAAAAAAAAAAACTTCTAGTATTACAATCATTTTTAGAAATACTTTGGTGTAATGCTACACTATTCCGACATGCTGGTAAGTTAATTGGATCCTGTCCAAATTGGCCCTAGTATGTATGAATGTGAGTTAGGGACCTTAGATTGTAAGCTCCTTGAGGGTGTAGGGACTGATGTGAATGTATAATGTATATGTAAAGCGCTGCATAAAACTGACAACGCTATATAAGTACCTGAAATAAATAAATAAATATTCCAGTGCATTTTATATTTTAGTTATTAAGCTCCCAATACAAAATAAAATTACAGAAAAAAATTACAGATCGCCCCAGAAAAAAAAAAAATTACAAAAAGAAAATTACATTTTTTTTTTTACTTATTTTATTTTGAATGTCAGAGATAACTCTTAACAATAGAGGAAATAAATGTAATGGAGGCGGTGATTGTTCAGGCTTCATACCCTGATAGGTAATGAGAGAGAGCCAGACTCTGCTTCCTTTGCTGTTTGCAATAATCTATATCACTGATTGGTATAAATGCTTCTGTCACTGGGCTCTGCGCTCCCGCCGTGCTGCAGCTTACATATTGCTGATGTGCACAGACTGTGATTAGTCACACGCAGAATGTTTTCTATCCTGTTATGAAAAAAAAGGTATTGCCATTGGCAACCGGAGAATTTATTTCCATTTCTAAGCAGCACTAACAAAAATAAATTTGAGGATTAGTTCCCTTTTCCTAAGTTCACAAGATCCATTGCAAATTCACTGCGAAATGCCAGTGAAAATAAAATGCCAATAAATTGTTAAAGTTTAAGAAAAAGCAAAAAAAAAAAAAAAAAAAAAAAAAAGGGAGATGTCTCAGCAGCACACAAATAAATTTTTTATTGTTTATATGAACAACTGTCTTAAAGCCCAACTCCTGGTGTACCAGGTCCTCCCAGACATTGGAGGGCCCTTGCATTTAACCACTTGCCCTCCGGAAGATTTACCCCCCTTCCTGGCCAGGCCATTTTTTTGTGATCCGGCACTGCGTTACTTTAACTGACAATTGCACAGTCGTGCGACTCTGTACCCAAATAAAATTGATGCCTTTTTACCTCTGCGGTTTTTATTTTTTTATTATATAGAGAGAGAGAGAGAGAGAGAGAGAGAGAGAGAGGTATATATATATATATATATATATATATATATATATATATATATATATATATATATCTCTATATATATATTTTTTTTATTATTAGAAAAATTAGAGATATATATCTCTATCTATCTTACTTTTTGCTAAAAAACACATCCAATAAAAAAAATTAAAAAAAATCTAATTTCCTCATCAATTTAGGCCAATATATTACCCGCTACATATTCTTGGTAAAAAAAAAAAAAAAAAAAAAAAACCCTAATATGCGTATATTGATTGGTTTGCACAAAATTTATCGCATCTACAAAAACTATGGGATAGATTTATAGAATTTTTTTTTTTTTTGTTTTTACTAGTAATGGTGGCGATCAGCAACTTATAGCTGGACTGTGACTTTGTGGCGGACAAATCTGACACTACGTGACACTTTTTGGGGGGGGGATCGGTGACACTAATACAGTGATCAGTGCTAAAAAATATGCACTGTCACTGTACTGATAACACTGGCAGGGAAGGGGTTAACATCAGGGGCGATCCAAGGGATAAATGTGTTCCCAGGGAGTGGTTACTAACTGTGGGGGAGGTGCTTGTACTGTGAGAAGACAGTATTTCTTAGCAGAAATACAGGATCACGACCGCCGTTCTGTCTTTCTTAGGAACAATTGGCGGGTCCCGGCGGACGTGATGTCTGCTGGGACCCGCCAATTGTTTCTGAGAAAGACAGACCAGCTGATTGGCTTCCACTGTGTCCAATCACAGTGGGAGCAGGTCGCTGGCGGCCCCAGACCCGGAAGGAGCAGGATCATGTACAGGTATGATCCTGCGCAAAAGGAGCCACTTTGCCACTGTATATATACAGTATACGGTCGGCAAACAGTTAATTTTTTTTTAAAAAGGGTGAAAACTTTAATAAATAGATTGAAATATAAAAAGAAAAAAAAAAAATCAATCTACAAACCTTTTTCCAGGTTTCTTGGTCCAGTGGTCCTCTTCACTCTCCAGCAGTTGGCACATCCTGAATGCTACATTGAGAGGCTCTCTGTTAGGTGCCTCTATGCAAGTCTAAGGCCAGGGTGGAGCCTTGCCACACAGGACGTGGTTTTAGGCTCCATTCACACTAGCGCGTTTTTTGATGCATTTTGCATTTTGCAGAAATGCACGGGAATTTTTTAACATGGGTTCCTATGGAACATGTTCACATCAATGCCTTTTTGTTTCTCTGCATTTTTGGAAAGGGTCAGGCTCGATTCACACCTATGCATGTTGCTTTTGAGCGTTTTTGGAGGTTTTTTTTCATGCTTGCCACGTTTTTGAGCAGCATTTTTGCCGCGTTTTTGCCGCGATTTGCGTTTTGCGGTTTTTTTTTTTTTTTTTACAGTTTTTTTTTACAGTCTTAAAAAAAAAAAAAAAACGTCAAAAACGCATCAAAATTGCACCAAAAACGCATCAAAAACGCTGCAAAAACGGTGCACTTGCGTTTTTGATGCTTGTCCATTGAAATCCATTACATGCAAAACGCTGCTTTTTGCATGAAAAAAAGTCCCCGACCCTTTCCAAAAACGCAGAAATACAAAAAGGCATTAATGTGAACATGTTCCATAGGAACCCATGTTAAAAAATCCCCATGCATTTCTGCAAAATGCAAAATGCATCAAAAAACGCGCTAGTGTGAATGGAGCCTAACTGGCACTGGGGGGGGGGATTTACTAAAACTGGAGAGTGCAAAATCTGGTGCAGCTGTGCATAGAAACCAATCAGCTTCCAGGTTTAATTGTCAAAACTCAGGCTGCAGTTAGAAGCTGATTGGCTACCATGCACAGCTGCACCTGATTTTGCACTCTCCAGTCTTAGCAAATCAACCCCTGGGTGTCATTCAGCTCTGAACAGAAGTGGAGCTGAATTCCTCAATCAGTGCTTCTCAACCCTGCCCTCAAGTACCCCCAACAGGCCATGTTTGCAGGTTTTCCTTTATCTTGCACAGGTGCTTTAAATCAGAGTCAATGGCTTGGTATGTTGGACAACTATTTTATCTAAAGCCTCGTACACGCGATTGGATTTTCCGCAGACAAAACCTCTGACTTTTGTCCAAAGACGTGTGCCTGCATTTTGTCTTGCATACAAACGGCAAGGAATTGTCGGCCAACAAACACGAGCGTAGTGACGCACTACGTGTTTTTTCCAGCACTTTAGCGCCACCCTTTGGGCTCCTTCTGCTCATTTCGTGTTAGTAGAAGTTTGGTGTGTGTTGATTTGCGCTTTTCATTTGACGCTTTTCAGTTCGCGCTTTTCAGTTTGTTTCTGAACGGCCCCAGCTTTCACCAACTCTTGGTATTGGTGACCCCCTATATTAATGTAGCGCTGGTAGATTTTTCAATCTACCGCTTATAGGTAAATTTAGTGGGTCATCTGTTTTGTACATAGTTCAGATTCAATCTATTGTTAGATTAGCCTCTGTTCCAGCTTGGCTGTGTTGCATGCAGTTCCACATTGTGCCTGTGGGTGTCATTGTCATCATAGGTCAGTGTTGGAAAGCAACAAGCTGAAGTGTATGGGTGCTCTTCTGTCCCGGAGATAACTCGGCAGAGGTGGTCCTCTGAGTTGCATTCTGGGAGAGGGTATTTATGGGACAGACGCCATGCTTTGAGGAGTCTTTTTGCCTCGTGGCCCTCCTGGCCTAGAGGTATGTGTCAGTGAGTTCTATCTCGTAGCCCTCTGGCCTGGAGGGTTGCGTTGCTGCAGCCGTGCGGGTGGACCCAGAAGCCTGTCTGGGGCCTGCTATAGCTGGGATGGTCCTGTGCTGTCTGTCCTGCGGGAAGAAGCCGGACAATCGGGAAGATCCAGGGGAGGACCCATCTTGGAAGAGACCATGCAAGGCTGGTCTTAAGAAGGGCCTGGTGACTCGATTGGAGGACATATCCTACACTACCCTATCACACAAGTACTGCCGGGTCGGCTTAAAGGTTCTGGTACTGTGTTTGCTGTTCATCGAAAACCACTACATCCAGTGGCAGAGGATCGTACGAGTTTGTTTCATTCAAGTCTGTGGCAGAGACTTTTTGTTCGTGCTGTGTTCTGGCTGCTAGGTTAGTGAGAGAGACCTATCTGGGCGGGCAGAGATTTGAGCCTGAGCTAAGGATACATTCATTCTAAAGATTTAAATTCCTTGATGCTACGCTAAGAAAAGGTATTTGAACTTCTCTGCAACTCTCCTTCTACCTCTTTCCTGCTACTTCTTCCAGTTATCTTCCATTAAAGCATTGGAAAAGTACTCAAGTGTAGCGCTATGAAATATAAGAAAAGTCCAATGTAGAAAACATTAAACCGGCAGTTCAAAGTGTAGTTGCCAAAGAAGGGACATCCAGAATCGGTGGACCCAATGGGGCATGCGCCGAGTACGGGTCAAACAGACTTGGGTGGTGATGGGCTACAGGTGGCCCGGAGGGGCAATGTTGATGGAATGGCTCACACGTTGCTGTGTTCCTCAAAAACGATGCCAGAACCGAGGAGTATGAAGCAAACGATCCGTTGAATATATCCCTCAGAATGGTGTTAAAACCAAACGGATGGCAGTGGCGGATGGAAGAAGAGAAGGAATGGTCACATAGTGTAAATCCACATAAAATTGGAATTTATTTAAAACTAATATACACTCACATGTAGAAGCATAAAAGACAGCGCTGTAGAAAAGTGGCGACAGTGGGGTCCTACCCGACGCGTTTCGCCTGCATAGCCGCCACTGCCATCTGTTTGGTTTTAACACCGTTCTGAGGGATATATTCAACGGATCGTTTGCTTCATACTCCTCGGTTCTGGCATCGTTTTTGAGGAACACAGCAACGTGTGAGCCATTCCATCAACATTGCCCCTCCGGGCCACCTGTAACCCATCACCACCCAAGTCTGTTTGACCCTACTCGGCATATGCCCCGTTGGGTCCACCGATTCTAGATGTCCCTTCTTTGGCAACTACACTTTGAACTGCCGGTTTAATGTTTTCTACATTGGACTTTTCTTATATTTCATAGCGCTACACTTATTTTGTTTTTGCCGTTGTCTTATCTTGTTGGTTGTGTTAGCTGCTTGTTTCTCCTCTGGCAGCGCAGAATTATTTCGTATATATTGAAAAGTACTCAAGTGACTGGTGCCTACATTGTCTTATAGTAAACTTAACGGGGTCCCCTAGACCCGGTATTGGTGAAATTCCAGGTAACAAGGTGACGGTAACAGCCCGCTTTAAACCAGCAGCTCCACCGTGAGTTAGTGCTACATTAAGAAGCAGGACACACTGTACAAAGTATTGGCAGGCTGACAGCAGCCGTCACTGTTTGCATGTAGCCGCACACCTGTGGTTAGAAATGGGTGTCTGAGCCTGGACCCATCAGTACTCTGAGTCTCTGCCACTATTTGCATGCACCTGTCATTCCAACCACAAGAATCCACTGAATCTTGGCACTGGAATGCAGCTAAATATGTGAAGGAGGCCTCAGTGCTCTGGTTGGCTGAGGGTGGTGTCCATCCCTCTCTGAGTATGAATCCTGCTGTGCAGAAGATAGCCAATGTGGATATAAAAAGATAACACTTGCATTTGAAATACATTTTTTTTTTTTTTTTTTTTTAGTGAACACAATGCATTATATAATGTTTTATGTTTTGTATTTGCCGGTGGTCCAGCTATAAGGTTTGTTACAACAAGAATTTCAAAAATGTCAGCCTCATAAGAAAATATTTTCAGGTATATGTTACGATATAAACGCAAAATGTACTGGCTAAAAATAAACTTTAGTTTCCCTTTAACCCTAGTTCCTCAAAGGCTGAACTTACGTTTTGTTAGATTTCGGAGGAAGGAAAATTTTTAGGCAAAGCAGTAATATCGCAAACTTAATACAGAGTATTGTGGAAAACTGCAATACAAGCCACATTTTCGAGAGTGAAACCCGTAATTATGTGTTACTGTGGAAAATAATGGAAGCATTCTAGCAATATATAAAGGCCCAGAACATACTTCTCTGAGGATTCTTAAAAGACAGGATGAGGGTGAGTAGAAAACACAGGAGTAGTTGAAGACATCGGTAACGCATGTCTGTTTTTGCTCATGCATGATACTGTACAGCTGGAATGTTGTTGCAGGTTCTTCTTATTTAGGATCCTGACTAATCTTACACTGTCCTGTGCTCATCCATGGAACAGACCAACCCCACCACAGACCATCCTGATTTCTGCTGCATCAAAAACGAGGGATCTTCAAAAATTTCAGCACTTTTATATATACAGTGGGGGAAATAATTATTTGATCCCCTGCAGATTTTGTATGTTTGCCCACTTACAAAGAAATGAAGGGACTATCATTTTTATCATAGGTGTATTTTAAATGATAGAGACAGAATATCAACCAAAAATCCAGAAAAAACACATCATACAAATGTTATAAATTGAGTTGCAGTTCAGTGAGTAAAATAAGTATTTGATCCCCTACCAACCAACAATAATTCTGGCTCCCACAGACTGGCTACAGTAGGTGCTCATGTGGTACACAGATTAGTCCTGTCAATTTAGGAAGGTGCTCCTAATGACAACTTGTTATGTGTATAAAAGACACCTGTCCACAGAATCTCTTTCTTCCATTCAAACCTCACCATTACGGGCAAGACTAAAAGAGCTGTTAAGGATGTCAGGGGCAAGATTGTAGACCTGAACAATGCTGCAATGGGCTACAAGACCATCAGCAAGAAGTTTGGTGAGAAGGAGGCAACTGTTGGAGCGATTATTCGCAAATGGAAGAAATGCAAAATAACCATCAATTGCCCTCGGTCTGGAGCTCCATGCAAGATTTTGTATCATGGGGTAAGGATGATCATGAGAAAAGTGAGGGATCAGCCCAGAACTACGCGGGAGGAGCTTGTGAATGATCTCAAGGCAGTTGGGACCACAGTCACCAAACAAACCATTAGTAACACAATACACCACCATGGATTGAAATTCTGCAGCACCTGCAAGGTCCTCTCCTCAAGAAGGCACATGTACAGGCCCGTCTGAAGTTTGCCAATCAACATCTAAATGATTCAGAGAAGGATTGGGAGAAAGTGCTGTGGTCAGATGAGACCAAAATTGAGCTCTTTGGCATTAACGCAACTCGCTGTGTTTTAGAGTAAGAAAAATGCTGACTATGACCCCAAGAACTCCATCCCTACAGTCAAGCACGGAGAGGGAAACATTATGCTTTGGGGCTGTTTCTCTGCTAAAGGTACAGGCCAACTTTGCCGCATTGAGGGGCCAATGGACATGTATTATAAAATCCTGGATGAGAACCTTCTTCCCTCAGCCAGAACACTGAAGATGGGTCATGGATGGGTCTTCCAGCATGACAATGTCCCAAAACATACCGCCAAGGCAACAAAGGAGTGGCTCAAGAAGAAGCACATCCTCCAACAATTGTGAATTGTCCAGCTCAAAGCATACAAATAAATTAATGAATACAACTAATCTTCAAAACCATATCTAACATGGTCCTTCAATATATCTCCCTCTTAACCAACCCCTAGTCTGCACATTACCTCGGCTTCCCTACTCAGTCTTCTCTTTCAGGTTCCTCTGCCATTCTCTGGGCCCCTCATTCTACATGCCATTCTGACAGCAGGTTATAAAGTCTTCTTTGCTACTTTACATTCTAAGACTATATTATATGGTGTGTGCATATTTTTGCTTGCTTTTTGCACTACTTTGCTTGGTGCATTACAAAGGTTGTAATTACGCTGAGAAACTAACTTTGGTAATTAGTTTAAGTCAATGTGGAACTTGAAAGTGATACCAAATTATCTTTCTTTTATTTTAATTTTTTTAATCCAAAGAAATTAAGATGTTATACTGATGTAGCACCCTGGAGTTTAGCCAGGGAGCTCCTCACAAATTTACTTGCCAAGAGTAGTTGTCTTGGTCAATTGATAGGGATCTATTGATTTCTCCCTAAATTTGGCCTTGTTGCACTTTTCTCTTCTACCACTAGGTTGCTGGGTACTTGGTGGTACTAGATACGAGAAGGGCAATCTAAGGTCATGTTATGGGAATGTGGGTGTCCCAGCCAATGGGCAGGGGTTTACTTTAATCCCCTGGCATGCTGGGAGAGCCTATATATTCGGATGAGGTCAGGTGGTTGCTGTTCTGTGCCACCTGGACCACCGTCTGGGTGGACGTGTGTTGTATGCCCTGGGCTGCTAGACTGGAGATTGGGCCTATTCCAGGGGCATCTAGTTGCCAGGCTGTGTGAGGGCCTATCCAGAAGTAAGAGGGCACCGCAGGGTTGGGACTGCGGCTTGCAGTGCAACCAAAAGTGACGGTTCTGCCGGCCGGAGAACCTGTCAGTGGTCGGAGGTAGAAGGGAAGCTGTTACCACAAAGGGCACAATTGCCTTTACCAGGGACCACAGTGAGTAACTGAAGAAAGTACCGGAATCATATCTCACTGAAAGGGCACAGTGGAGAATCTGGAAACTTCAGGCGGTGATCAAGTCAGGGACCCAACCAGCGGAGGTGATGCTTGCAGAGGAGCTTTGTGTGTCAAGCTAGGGACCGAGCCGGTCAGCAGGGGTGAAGCTTGAAGGTATCCGAAGTGCCAAGCTAGGGACCCAGCAGGGAAGCGCGGGTGACATTTAAGGGTGATACCGAAGAGGAAGTCTTGAGTAGCTCAAGGTCAGTGAATCAGAGGGTCTAGTGAGAGACCAGGAGCTCAGTATTGAAGAACTACAAGGATCAGTTGTAGTGGAGCTGAAAGAACTGTTACATTTGAGTTAGGAACTGTTAAAGGACTGTTACCATAGGAGACAGCAATTCTGCACGTGCAGACGTGGCGCCTTGCTGGGCCTTTCCCTGTATGGCTGTCCTCCTATTGAAGTCTTGGAGTCTGCTAATTGAGTTTGTAACTATCTAAGGGTGTCCTGGCCCTAACCCCCCTTCCCTCAAAATATGTAAAAAAGACTGTCAAAAGAAATAAAACCTCTTTTACATCCAAGAAGTGTCTGGCACCCAATGACTTTCTTCATCTTTGCACCCACTATGCCTCACAACCCACCACATACAGAACGATGTCAGCTATCTTTGGCCTTGGAGGTTCTCATCAGACCAAAAGAGGTAAAAGACTTTGCTACACTTACCTGCTCTAAAGCTGGCCATACATGGAGCTGGCCAAATTTCAATCCATGTATGGCCCTCCCTGTTTGAGAGAAGTTGATTTAGGCCTCTTTCACATGAGAGGTCCAATCGGGTCCGGCTGTCCATTTTTCAGCCAGACCTGATTGGACCCTCCATTCCCCTCTATGGGCGGCTGTCCGTTTACATCCACCAACCTTTGATCTGCTCCAGCAAAAACAAGCGGAAGTGGGATCTGTTCCCCTTTGTCTGGCTGGATTGCAGGGCAGTCAGGTGTAAACGGGCAGCCGGTCCATTTACATTCAGCTGCCTATAGAGAAGAGTGGGCATGGACCTGTCATCCACCCGCTCAGCTCAGCTCAGCAAGGGAGCAGCAGACGGATCTCCTGCTGAGAAAAACTGATCCGGCTCATGTGAAAAGGGCCTTAGTGATCAACTCCTCCTGAATGGGACTGTCAGTATATTTTTGCTTGATCAGCGTTTGCAGCCAATCACCTGCAGCGCTGATCAGTATATTCTGGCCAGGGCGGTCATAAAAAATTTTGCCCAAAAAATATGAAGCCTGCCACCACAAGGTAGACTCTTTTAAGAAGCTCCCTACACTAACACAAATTGCATTACCTTTTCAAAGCCCTCCAATCTATCCTCCCCTAGCAGATCTAAGAAAACTGAAAAAACAAATACAGTATATTCAGAAAAGAAACATCCTAATTCAGCAAAGAGACAATCCCAATCCAGCGGAGATAGTCCCATATATTCAGCAAAGAGACATCCCTGTCCAGCCAAGAGACATCTCCATATAAGAAGGAGACATCCCAATCCAGCAAAGAGACAGTCCCATATAGCAAAGAGACATCCCAATCCAGCAAAGAGACATCTTCATATATTCAGCAAAGAGACATCCCAATCCAGCAAAGAGAGGGCCCAATCCAGCAGAGACATTCCCATATATTTTACAAAGAGACATCCCCATATGGCAAAGAGACAGTCCAATCCAGCAAAGAAACATGCTCCTATAGCAAAGAGACAGCCCAATCCAGCAAAGAGACATCCTCATATAGCTCATCCACACCTGTACACACACACACTCTGCCCCCCCTGGACACAAACAGCCCCCTCCCTTTACTTCAACACAGCATCTACTTGTAAAGGAGGTCTTCCTAGTCCCAGCTTTGTTCACACATAGTCTCTGAGACACAGACAAGCACAGTCCAGAATACAGTACAGGCAGCGCCCACACACACGAGGAGTGCACATGCAGGAAGTAGCCAGAGGTGGCAGTAATGAGCCTGATGTGAGCTCATTGACACAGAGACAGACACAGAGCAGCAGGTGTTGCCGACTCCCATAGTGCACATACAGAGAAAGTCAGAGCAGCCACGAGGGGCCCCTGAGCCCCCCACTGCCTTCTCCCATCCCTGCGGTGCAGCCAGGCCCCTCTGAAAGCCTGGGCCCCCTACAAGTGTATGGGTTGTCCCACCCTGATGGCGGCCCTGACTCTGCAAGCGGAGGAGATCTGCTCGCAGAATACAATAGCACAGGAGGAAGATTCCCCCATCCACCTCGAATGTGTGGATAGGGAATCTGTTTTTTTTTTTTTTTTTTTTAACAGCCTGCTTAGTGAATGGGGGTGGGAGTGCAACATCACTTGCAAAGTACACAGTCTATTTGCCTTTAGTATATTCACCCCTATGAGTCAGCTGACTCACTGGAACCAATACAGTAGAAATGCTGTGTGTATCTGAAAGTCTTGCCTGTGTGTATACATACATGCATACACAGGACAATTCTGACAGGAGCCAATTAACCTACCAGCACATCTTTGGAGTTTGGGAGGAAACCGGAGTACATGGAGGAAAACCATGCAAGCATGGGAAGAACAAGCAAACACCACATAGGTAGTGTCCTGGCCAGGATTCCAACCAGTGACCCCAGTGCTGCAAGGTGGAAGTCCTAACAACTCAGCCACTGTACTGCCTTGTTTGCCAAAGGAATTTGTCCCTGTATTGGCTACATAAATCAATGGGCATTTCTCACTTGTGTCGCATGGCAAAGCAATGCTAAACTGGCACAGTAAGACACACATTTATTACAAGGTCACAGCCAGAGTCATAAATTCCTGCTTTGACCACTCTAAAGTCGCACTGTGACCAAATGAAACCTGGCCCTGACCACCTCTTAATTATGCATATTCATTTATTTCAGGTACTTATATAGCGCCGTCAATTTACGTAGCGTTTTACATATACATTGTACATTCATTTACATCAGCCTCTACCTTCAAGGAGCTTACAATCTAAGGTCCCTAACTCATATTCATACATACAGACACTAGGGCCAATTTAGACAGGAGCTAATTAACCTACCAGCATGTCTTTGGAGTGTGGGAGAAAACTGGAATACCCGGAGGAAACACATACAAGCACAGTCTTCCGCCCTCCCATGCAATGGAGCCGAGCAGGGGCTATCCTCCCCACAGTCGGCAGCCAGGCATCCACAGGTGAGGACGCGATCGTCTCCGCTGCTACCGCAGCGCGGCGGGAGGGGGGTGGGCACCTCTCCTGCTGCCGATAAAAGTGATCTTGTGGCAAATCCGCTATGGAGACCACTTTTATCAGAAAGAGAAACGCACAGCGTTCCCAAAAAATACCGGGGTTATGGCAGCTAGCTGCTGCCATAGCCCCGGTATTTAGCGTCAAAGTACTAATGTACGGGTATGTCGTTTTTCGCTAAGTGGTTAATACTTGATGAAACCAGAAGCATGGTCATTACTTTAAATCTCCTCTTCCCCAGGAAAACCTGGAGAGGATGTGTTGTTTCTCTTTTCCTAACCTGTATATACTGTTGACTAGCATATGAACCAAATTCATTTTGTTGGGTTAATTTTTTTTCATAAAGAGGCGACCTTCCCTGATGGGTTGAGCTGCTTTGAGTTTGTAATAGGTCTTCAAAACTTCAACAAAAATTAATTTAGAATAATAAAAAAAACCTAGGCTTCAGGTTACTATTTTGGAGTTGGGGGTTGAGGGGAAACCTATATAGTCTAATGCCCCGTACACACGATCGGACTTTCCGACGGGAAATGTTCGATGTGAGCTTGTTGTCGGAAAGTCGGACAGTGTGTATGCTCCATCGGACATTTGCTGTCGGAATTTACGCCCACAAATGTTTGAGAGCAGATTCTCAAATTTTCCGCCAACTTCACTTCGTTGTCGGAAAGTCCGAGCGTGTGTACATAAGTCCGTTCGGAATGCTCGGAATCAAGCAGAAGAGTCGCACTGGCTATTGAACTTCATTTTTCTCGGCTCGTCGTACGTCTTGTACCTCACCGCCTTCCCACGTTCGGAATTGTTGGCCAACATTTGTGTGACCGTGTGTATGCAAGACAAGTTTGAGCCAACATCCGTCGGAAAAAAATCCACGGTTTTGTTAGGGCAAAGTCCATTCGTGTGTAGGCGGCATTAGAACCATCACTGGAGGCAGCGACTACTGGGAGCTTTTGCAAGCCAGCAGCATCCATGCAACAGGGGGCTACTATTTGCCGGGATAAAATGTATAGAAGACACATTATGCCGCGTACATACGAGCGGACTTTCCGGCAGACTTGGTCCAGCGGACCGGACTCAGTCGGACAATTCGATCGTGTGTGGGCTCAAGCGGACTTTTTTTTCCCAAAAGTCAGACGGACCTAGAAATAAAACAGGTTTCAAATCTTTCCGATGGACTCGAGTCCGGTCGAAAAATCCGCTTGTCTGTATGCTAGTCCGACGGACTAAAACCGACGCTAGGGCAGCTATTGGCTACTGGCTATGAACTTCCTTATTTTAGTCCAGTCGTACATCATCACGTACAAATCCGTTGGACTTTGGTGTGATCGTGTGTAGGCAAGTCCGTTCGTTAGGAAAGTCCGTCGGAAGTCCGTCGGACCTAGTCTTTCGGAAAAAGTCTGGTCGTGTGTACGCGGCATTAGGCCTTGTTACCAAATCAAATGAAGAAAAAACTGTTCTTCTGAAGAGAGAAGTGTTATTTCCTACAACCCTCCCGATCAAGACTTCAGAGTCTTCCAGGATTTGTGTGTAATAACATACTGCCGAGGGACATTATTAGACTGGATGCCTCCCCTGTATTTATGCTGGTTCCACACCGACCTGTGGTTTGCGAGGGCTTATGACTAATCAGGGTGTCACTGACTCCTACGTGTACCACAGTTCCACACTCTTCAATATGGCTAATCAAAAGCACATGTCCTCACCCATGGAATTAGCCAACGTTTCAGTACTATCAGAGGTTTTGCAACTTCAGCTCCCTGACCATCTCTACTAAATATTTCTTTATCATTTGGATGCTCGGTGAATCTTTAAGAAGGATATTTGTGTATACAATCCGCGGAAATGCATTGACCAAAGCTTTTCAACGTTTTTTTTTTACACTAGCAGATGGGTTTAAAAATATATGCTTGTGTATATTCTGCAATCTTTTACGGATCATCATGATGCCTGTGTCAAGTTTCTGTGGTAGTGAGCCCTTGAAGAACGCCAACTCGTGGTTTCTTCAGGGTGCAGAGCCTATGCCCAAGCCTGCTTCTTCACCAGGGCCCCTGATGGTGGGGATGGACTTGCAGCAAGCTGGAACCAGGTCACGGCACCCAGGTACGCCCAGCTGACGATGCACTTGTGTGTGCAGAGTACAGGAGACAGAACAGGGTCCGGGAAACAAGCCAGGGTCAGGGTGGGTGGCAGGCAAGCGAAGACAGCAAACGCTTCATCTCCCGGGGTCGGTGCACGGGAAGTCAGACACAGAATACAAGTAGCGCACGGCAAACTAGGAGCTCAGAGAAACGGGGAAGTTGCTCAGGCAACACAGTGGCGTCCCTAGGCTGGTGCCACAAAACATGATGTCACCCCCCCCCCATATAACAATGCATATAATGGCAATAGTAGTGCCATTAAAAGCTATTAAGCAACTAGCGAATTTGAATAAGGATATCATATGAAAAAAAATCAGATGACTTTTGAGGAATGCATCTGAGATCTACATCACCCCCCTAGATCCAGCAATTACTCTCTCATGGGGCCCCCTACTGGTGGGTCAGCCCACCCCTGATATCACACCCTCTGGCGGGTGTCACCCGGGTGTGGTCTACACCTCCCGCACCCCCATAGCGACGCCACTGAGGCAGCATAGAGTGCTCTGAGCATGTCTTATAAAGAGAAGCTGACTGGGAGGTGGACCAGGAAACGATTAAAGAGAAAGCAATATAAATCCACAGTAGAGCAAGCACTTCTAATTTTGTAAGTGCATGTTTTAGCAGGTTGTCTCACTAACAAAGCCAAAGGGAGAGCACTACGTCTTTGCCCTTTTTATGTTCATTGGCTGTGTTTCTCAACTCCAGTCCTCAAGGAGCACCAACAGGTCATGTTTTCAGGCTTTCCTTTATTTTGCACAGGTGATTTGTTCAGTTTCACTGCCTTAGTAATTACCACAGCCGTTTTATCTGAGGGAAATCTTGAAAACATGACCTGTTGGTACGCCTTGAGGACTGGAATTGAGAAACACTGTTGTATGGTATGTGAACTGAATTGTAGCATAGGTGTGCACAGCATGTTGCATTACGGTGTGCACCCCAATGCTAAAACATGTGTTTATGTGTATATATTTATGTGTGTGCATACACCTGTATGAATGAGCTAATGTTAATGTGCACAGGGTATTAGGGTGTGCCCAGCCACATCAGAGTGCAGGGATTCAGGGGTGCGCTATGTAAAGAGTGCAAGGATTCAGGGGTGCGCTACGTACAGAGTGCAGGGATTCAGGGGTGCGCTATGTATGGAATGCAGGGATTCAGGGGTGCGCTATGTAAAGAGTGCAAGGATTCAGGGGTGCGCTACGTACAGAGTGCAGGGATTCAGGGGTGCGCTATGTATGGAATGCAGGGATTCAGGGGTGTGCTATGTATGGAATGCAGGGATTCAGGGGTGCGCTATGTACAGAGTGCAGGGATTCAGGGGTGTGCTACATACAGAGTGCAGGGATTCAGGGGTGCGCTATGTACAGAGTGCATGGTTCAAGAATGTGCTACGTACATAGTGCAGGGTTCAGGGGTGCGCTATGCCCAATGTGCAACATCTCATTTCCACTCCTCCTCCTGTGTTCTGACCTCTGCACCCAGCACTATGCCCCCATCCCCCCACCTCTGCACACATCTTCCTCCACAGACCTTACCCCCCCCCCCCCCCCAACCACCACCTTCCGAAGCAAACCTCACATCTGTACTCTCTCCTACCTCATGTAAAATGGCATTTACAAGAATGCTTTCATGGCTGCTACTGCTACAAGTCCTTAAAAGCTCGCCCTCGCGATGCAGCCGCTGGGTGTAGATTAGAACACACAGCTGCCGGAGCCGTTAGGTACCTCTGCCACTGACAGGCTGTGCCGGACCAACAGACAGCGCATGCACTCAGGTACACACACACAGCCGGCGCCGCTGGGGAGACTGAGGAGGAGAGCGCAGGAGAGAGTGTTTACTCCGGTTGCCTAGGAGACCTGTTCGGTGACAGCGGGAAGCAGCTGGTGAGAACAGGAGGTGGCGGCCAGCGGTGGGCCACATGACAAGGCCTGGCGGGCTGGATTCGGCCCGCGGGCCTTGTGTTTGCCACCTGTGCTCTAGAGCAATGTTTCTCAGCTCCAATCCTCAAATACCCCCAACAGGTCATGTTTTTAGGATTTCCTGCAGATGAAACGGCTGTGGTAAATACAAAGGCAGTGAAACTGATCAAAATAATAGAAAGCCTGAAAACATGACCTGTTGGGGGTACTTGAGGACTGGAGCTGAGAAACATTGCTCTCTAGAGTATTTCCTCTCAGAAAATATATAACCTCTGAGAGGTTTTATGTAATCTTCATGCCTAAAATAATGTTTTTAAGCATGAGTGCAAAAAAAAGGCTCTGGCAGCGAAAGGGCTAAAGGCAGGGGGGAAAAGAATGCTAGGCGCCGATAAAAGCAGTGTTTTTAATGCTCGGTGTGCCTCAGGCCTAAAACACTTAGGCCCCATTCACACATACACTATATGACCAAAAGTATTGGGACGCCTGCCGTTACACGCACATGAACTTTAATGGCGTCTTAGTCCGTAGGGTTCAATATTGAGTTGGCTCCACCCTTTGCAGGTATAACAGCTTCAACTCTTCTGGGAAGGCCGTCCACAAGGTTTAGGAGTGTGTATATGGGAATGTTTGACCATTCTTCCAGAAGAGGATTTGTGAGGTCAGGCACTGATGTTGGACGAGAAGGCCTGGCTCGCAGTCTCCACTCTAATTCATCCCAAAGGTGTTCTATTGGGTTGAGGCCAGGACTCTGTGCAGGCCAGTCAAGTTCCTCCACCCCCACCTCGCTCATCCATGTCTTTATGGACCTTGTCCCCAAACTGTTCCCACAAAGTTGGGAGCATGAAATTGTCCAAAATGTCTTATATTATATAAATGTATACTGACACCTTAAGAGTTCCCTTCACTGGAACAAAGTGGCCAAACCCAACCCTTGAAAAACAACTCCACACCATAATCCCCCCTCCACCAAATGATTGGGACCAGTGCACAAAGCAAGGTCCATAAAGACATAGATGATCGAGTTTGGGGTGGAGGAAGGGGGAGAACCTCTGGGGGAATCTAGGATGGAAAAGGACCTGGGGGTCCTAGTAGATGATAGGCTCAGCAATGGCATGCAATGCCAAGCTGCTGCTAACAAAGCAAAAAGAATATTGGCATTAAAAAGGTGAACAACTCCAGAGATAAAACGATAATTCTCCCGCTCTACAAGACTCTGGTCCGGCCGCACCTGGAGTATGCTGTCCAGTTCTGGGCACCAGTCCTCAGGAAGGATGTGCTGGAAATGGAGCGAGTACAAAGAAGGGAAACAAAGCTAATAAAGGGTCTGGAGGACATTAGTTATGAGGAAAGGTTGCGAGCACTGAACTTATTCTCTCTGGAGAAGAGACGCTTGAGAGGGGATATGATTTCAATATACAAATACCGTACTGGTGACCCCACAATAGGGATAAAACTTTTCCACGAAAGGGCATTTAAAAAGACACACGGCCATTCGCTAAAATTAGAGGAAAAGCGATTTAACCGGAAACTGCGTAGAGGATTCTTTACGGTAAGAGCGGTAAGAATGTGTTATTCTCTTCCACAAGCAGTGGTTTCAGCAGGGAACATACAGTAGATCATTTCCAAAAACTATTAGATAAGCACCTGAATGACCACAACATACAGGGATATACAATGTAATACTGACATAGAATCACAGACATAGGTTGGACTTGATGGACTTGTGTCTTTTTTCAACCTTACCAAGTAAGTAACTCTATGTAACTCTATGTAACTTGACTGACCTGCACAGAGTCCTGACCTCAACCCGATAGAACACCTTTGGGATGACCTCACAAATGCGCTTGCTGGAAGAATGGTCAAACGTTCCCATAGACACACTACTAAACCTTGTGGACAGCCTTCCCAGAAGAGTTGAAGCTGTTATAGCTGCAAAGGGTGGGCCAACTCAATATTGAACCCTACGGACTAAGACTGGGATGCCATTAAAGTTCATATAAAGGCAGGCGTCCCAATACTTTTAGTAATATAGTGTATGTGAACGGCTCCATTGAAAGCCAGTCCATTTCATGTGTTACATAGCTCCCAACTGTCCCTGATTTCGAGGGACTGTCCCTGATTTGGAGCAATGTCCCTCTGTCCCTCTTTCCTCCTCATTTGTCCCTCATTTTGGTCTGATCTATATAGTTGTACATAAAATGCACTTTTTATCTTTCAAAAAGTGTTTTCCAGTGCTAAACCTCTCATCCAAATTCTAAATTGCTGCATTTGTAAATACCAAAAGCCAATATAAAAGGAATAGTAGTGCTAAAAAAGCACTTGTGGGTTTACCAAATTTTTTTTTTTTGCACAATTCTCCTTTAAGGGGGCGTGGCAGGGGGTGTGTCCCTCTATAGCCTATGCCTACATTCGTTTGATAATGGGTGTCCCTCATTCCCATCAAGTTGGGAGGTATGGGTCCATCCTTCGACCCAGTGCTGGGTTTAGCCAATCATTTTTTTTAAACAATTCTCCTTTAAGGAGGGCGTGGCAGGGGGTGTGTCCTATGCCTACATACTTTTGCTAATAGGTGTCCCTCATTCGCGTTTCAGAAAGTTGGGAGGTGTGGTGTTATGCGTATTGGATGCAGTTCAAAATGCATCTGATTCGCATATATGTGAACGGAGCCTTAAAATGTAATATTTGTTTATATTTTTGTGTGAACACCTCTGCCTAAAAAGTCCCGAATACCCAATGATTATTGCATGTCCCCCAATGGTGTGCATTGCCGCGCTGTGCTGAAGTCATAATGATGGAAGGATGTCATGTGACAGGTCGGAAGACCCCTGGATAACAGGTATGCATGCCTCCCAACATCGTGAGATGGGAATGAGGGACACCTACTAGCAAATGTATTTAGATATAGGACACGCCCCCTGCCACACCCCCTTAAAGGAGAATTAACCCAAAAAAAAAGGTTAAATAAATCCACAAGAGCTTTTTTTTTAACCACTACTATTCCTTTATATCGGCTTTTAAATGTACAAATGCAGCAATTTAGAATTTGGATGAAAGGTTTAGCACTGGGAAACACTTTTTGAAAGATAAAAAGTGCATTTTATATACATCTATATAGATCAGACCAAAATGAGGGACAAATGAGGGGGAAAGAGGGACAGAGGGACATTGCTCCAAATCAGGGACAGTCCCTCGAAATCAGTGACAGTTGGGAGCTATGGGTATGTATGACAGTAAATGAAATGAAAACCGGTAGAGGAGGTGAAGTGCGGGGAGCTGTTTATTCACATGTTGGAATGTCCGGTAAGCAGAGTGTTTAGTCTTGCAGAACTCTGCGGTGCGGACAAACCACTTCGGTAAACAGTGCGCATGCAAACTGGGAGAGGAGAAATAAAGCGAAACCCGCTTAAGTAAAACAGACAGGCGGCTGTGTAGGGGAAAAGTCATGGTTGCATTACTTGGTCATGCACAATAGAGGCTGGTGGGAGGAAGAAAAAAAAAAATAGAAGTTATAATACAAAGTACTGATTTTTCAATGTAGTTATGTGGAAAGAATGTCTGCGGTGAAGGAGCTCAAGAATGACATCTGGTGGCACTTTTTGGGAAACGCATTTCAACAACCAGGTATGGTTTGGTATTCCTTTCAAATTGCTGTTACTGTTTAACCACTTCAGCTCCGGATGGTTCACCCCCCTTCATGACCAGGCCATTTTTTGAGATATGGCACTGCGTTGTAAGTGACAATTGCGCGGTCGTGCGATGCCAGTGGCGTCGGCAGGGGGGGGGGGCTGACAGTGGCTGGAGCCCCAAGTGGGTCCCCAAAAAGCTCCGGGTCTCTGGCATGCAGGGTTCTATTATTAGCCCCGAGCCTGGAAGCCGCCGCCAAGGGCGGCCGAGTGACATAGCAGGTCCTGCCGTCTGGAGCCTGCAGCGCCTATAATGGATGCCCCACTGGTCCAATGCCGGGACCGCGGGACATGTGACGTCCATCATAGGCGCTGCAGGCTCCAGAAGGCGGGACTTACAATGCGGCCGCCGCCCCACTGTGAGAAGATTCCCACTTGGCGTTCGGGCGGGTGGCTCTCCTCTCTCGTGTGTCATGGCTCTGGCTGTCTGGAGTGCCTGCTGTCTACTCTACGGGGCGCGCCGCATACTACGGCTGAGCTGCAGGAGGAGGTCACATCACCTGAAGTCATGTAGGTCAGTGTGGGTCAGGTAGGTCAGTGTGGGTCAGGTAGGTCAGTGTAATGGTCAGTGTGGGTCAGGTAGGTCAGTGTAATGGTCAGTGTGGGTCAGGTAGGTCAGTGTGGGTCAGGTAGGTCAGTGTAATGGTCAGTGTGGGTCAGGTAGGTCAGTGTAATGGTCAGTGTGGGTCAGGTAGGTCAGTGTAATGGTCAGTGTGGGTCAGGTAGGTCAGAGTAATGGTCAGTGTGGGTCAGGTAGGTCAGTGTAATGGTCAGTGTGGGTCAGGTGGGTCAGGTAGGTCAGTGTGGGTCAGGTAGGTCAGTGTAATGGTCAGTGTGGGTCAGGTAGGTCAGTGTAATGGTCAGTGTGGGTCAGGTAGGTCAGTGTAATGGTCAGTGTAATAGTTAGTGTGGGTCAGGTAGGTCAGTGTGGGTCAGTGTAATGGTCAGGTAGGTCAGTGTAATAGTCAGTGTATGTCAGGTAGGTCAGTGTGGGTCAGGTAGGTCAGTGTAATAGTCAGTGTATGTCAGGTAGGTCAGTGTGGGTCAGGTAGGTCTGGTAGGTGAGTGTAATGGTCAGTGTGGGTCAGTGGATCCCCAGGAGTGGCAGTCCAGGGGTGCCAAAAAATCACTGTGAGTGGCAGTCACTTTGGTTTGAGGCACCACGGTCACTGCACCATAGAAGACACTTTTTTAGCACCTGCCTCTTGGGCCGGGCCTTTTGGCTGGGACCAGAGGAATTTTTTATTCCTGGCCGGAGGGCCTGGTCATTGTTTCACACAATGGCCACTTTACCACTCTCCTCTTCACTTATTCCTTCCCCACTTTATTTTTTTTATTGAGCCTATGTTTGTCACTTTTTGTATTTTTATGTTTATACAAGGTTTGTTGCACTGTGTGATGGGTAGGGTTGCGGGTCCTCGGGCCAGCCCTGAAAGTCTTCGGAGGGGGTGGATAATAGGCCTTTCGGCTTGGTTCACCCTCTCTAATGGGGTCTCCCTCACCTAGTACTTGGGTGGGTCTGTTTCGGCAGGCCCTCCAGAGAACAGGGTCCGACTGGTTTCGGCCAGATGGACCAATTGTAAGTACCCTTGTCCCCGTCTGGAGCCTAACACCCCAGGGGGATTCAGGGCAAGGCACATTTGTGTACCTCTTTTTTGTGTTTCACTCTTTATGTGTGCGCACATTTTTTTGGCACCGGGTGAAGTTTTTGGATGTGTTATGCACGCCATAGGCTTTAAAAAAAAAAAAAAAAACCAAAGATGGGGCACTATTACTCCCCCTAATACCAATGATGGGGCACTATTACTTCCCCTAATACCAATGATGGGGCATTGTTTACTCTCACTGATGCCAGGAGATTTTCTTCTCCCGCTGGCCACAGCTCGTCCAGTGTGCTGCTGTTACTCACTGTCTGATGCTATCTCTTCTCTCTCTGGAACTGTAAAGGGCTCCAGGAGAGAAGAGGCCGTCATTTCCTGTGCCTGTGTTTTATAAATACAGGCACATGCTGTTCTGTGATTTGTCAGAACTGATCAGCAGGTCCAGGGCAAAAATGATTGGCCTGGACCTGAAGACTGATCGGAGCAGGAGCAAATCACAGCAACCATGGGCTGGCAGGCACGCGCGCCCCCTGGTTTGGGAACACAGATCACGTATATATACATATTCCTGCACAGTGCAGCCACCTTGTAGTAGTAAAACTGATATGGGACGGTCGGTTACTGGTTAATGAGTGAAATAGATGGATAAATATTGCAATGCATCATATCTTGGTGTGGTTTGGGGAGTAGTACAATCAGGGGCAGATCCAGAGTCTAGTCTCGGGAGGGGCACTGCCAGAAAATATATTTTTTTGGGGTACATCTATCGGGGAAATGGCTGGTGTTGGCGCTTCAATCATCACGGCACCATGGTTGTTATGGTGTCAGGATGATTGAAGCGTATTATTACTATTACTACATTGTTATAAAAAATTAAATAGTTTAACTCACCATAATGCAGAATCAGTGGGAGCCCCGAGTGTGTCACTTGCCACGTCACCTGTCACCAGATGCAGATTGTCACTTGCCACGTCGCCTGCCGCATGCTGCGGATTGTCACTTGTCACGTCACTTGTCACCAGATGCAGATTGTCACTTGCCACGTCGCCTGTCACCAGATGCAGATTGTCACTTGCCACGTCGCCTGCCGCATGTTGCGGATTGTCACTTGCCACCTCGCTTTTCACCAGATGCAGATTGTCACTTGCCACGTCGCTTGTCACCAGATGCAGATTGTCACTTGCCACGTCGCCTGCCACATGTTGCGGATTGTCACTTGCCACATCACCTGTCACCAGATGAAGATTGTCACTTGCCACGTCGCCTGCCACATGTTGCGGATTGTCACTTGCCACGTCGCTTGTCACCAGATGCAGATTGTCACTTGCCATGTCGCCTGCCACATGTTGCGGATTGTCACTTGCCAGGTCACCTGTCACCAGATGAAGATTGTCACTTGCCACCTGCTAAGGTGGTCTCTTGTGTCCCAGAGACAGGCAGCAGAGAGATGATGTAATCTCTCTGCTGCTGCAGCTGCCTGCATGGTGAGGGGGGAACTGCAGGGATGAAGGGCGGGCGCCGGGCGGTGAGAGATGATGTCATCACTCTGCTCCCCCGCCCGCCGGCTCCCTGATTGGCCAGCAGCCCACTCACACATCGAGCGGCGCCGGCACATCTCACCACCTGAGCCGCCGGGCCAGCCCGCTGTCTCTCTCCTGCTCTCTCTCACCTATGGAGCTGCCCGGCGGCTCTTTCACTTACGGAGCCGCTCGCCAGCTCTGCCACCTACGGAGCCGCCCGGCGGCTCACTCACCTATGGAGCCGCCCGGCGGCTCTTTCACTTACGGAGCCGCTCGCCGGCTCTGTCACCTACGGAGCCGCCCGGTGGCTCTCTCGCCGGCTCTCTGACTTTGACTCACCCGCATTTCTCGGAGGGGGCAATTGCCCCGTTACCCCCCCCTGGATCCGCCCCTGAGTACCATGTGTGTGTCTAAGGATGGGTAGGTGAATGGACGGTCTGCAGAAACTGCATTTATGGTTTGCTGAAGAAGCGGAATGAGAAGATGTTTGCTATATCTACAAAATGTAATAATCGTGCCATCGGGGCCCCATCTCTTCCCGGATGGCACGCTTCACACCACCTGAAGGACATCTCTTTATTTAGTGTTAACGCAGGAAGGGCAGCTCTGGCACCTCCAGCGCTGAATGTATGTAATTGCATGGGGTGCTGGAGGATCTATTGATGCTGGCTGCTGGAGGATCTATTATCCCGGGGGGGGTCTCATGTTGCTGGTGGGGGATCAGTTGTTGCTGGGAGGGTCTTATGTTGCTGAAGGTTCAATTGTTCCTGGGAGGAATCTACTGTTGAGGGAGGGGTCTACTGATGCTGTCTCCTGGGAGACCTATTGTTGCTGGTGGGATCTCCTGTTGCTGGAGTTCTGTTGTTGCTGGGGGTCTATTCTTTCTGGGGTGTGGTCTATTGTTGCCAGCTGCAGAGGTTTTAGTTTACTGCTTTTCTTTTCATTAACCTCTTTAATACCAGACACTTTCACCCTCTTCCTACCCATAGCGTGGTCATGCAATGCTATTTGGAAAATTAGGAAAAACCGCGCTGATATACCAAAATAATCTATAATGTGAAAAGCTGCAATCCCCACAACAAACATCAATTGTGAATAAAAAAGAAAAAAATATAAGAGGTTGCGCTAATACCTGTGTTCATCTATACAATGTCTACAGTGGAAATAATTGAGTCTTGACTGTAAATAAACCAGAAATTGTGGTGCAAAACATATTCATCAAATAAGACCATCAAAATTAATATCTTAGTGAGTCCATAAACACCAACAGAGCCCAGCAAAAGTCCAAGTGATAATTATGATTAATCCGTGACAACGGGGAAGGGTCCACCACCAGAAAGTGAAAGGGGTAGCTCCTTACCAGATGGCCATGACCCCCCACTACAGAGGATCACAGCAAGCAGAAATCTTTACAAGCCAGAGTTAGGAACTGCCCACGATATCCACTAGGGGTCCTCTCAACATCAGTCACAGCAACGAACCCATGGCAACGATCCCATAAAACACAGAGGAAGCTCACATAGTGTAAAACTGATAGATTTATTAAATAAAAACGAATGACAAAATACACACTTACACAGCGTGATGGAATAAGCAGCCTTAAGTCCGGCTCCGTGGCCACCGGAGCTCGGACAAACCCGTCCTACTGGAGTACAATTCGCTCGGGGGTGACGTCAGCGCGTCGTCTGGCTCCGCCCTACGCGTTTCGTGACATCATCACGTCTTCCAGGGGCACACTGTGTGCCCCTGGAAGACGTGATGATGTCACGAAACGCGTAGGGCGGAGCCAGACGACGCGCTGACGTCACCCCCGAGCGAATTGTACTCCAGTAGGACGGGTTTGTCCGAGCTCCGGTGGCCACGGAGCCGGACTTAAGGCTGCTTATTCCATCACGCTGTGTAAGTGTGTATTTTGTCATTCGTTTTTATTTAATAAATCTATCAGTTTTACACTATGTGAGCTTCCTCTGTGTTTTATGGGATCGTTGCCATGGGTTCGTTGCTGTGACTGATGTTGAGAGGACCCCTAGTGGATATCGTGGGCAGTTCCTAACTCTGGCTTGTAAAGATTTCTGCTTGCTGTGATCCTCTGTAGTGGGGGGTCATGGCCATCTGGTAAGGAGCTACCCCTTTCACTTTCTGGTGGTGGACCCTTCCCCGTTGTCACGGATTAATCATAATTATCACTTGGACTTTTGCTGGGCTCTGTTGGTGTTTATGGACTCACTAAGATATTAATTTTGATGGTCTTATTTGATGAATATGTTTTGCACCACAATTTCTGGTTTATTTACAGTCAAGACTCAATTATTTTCACTGTAGACATTGTATAAATGAACACAGGTATTAGCGCAACCTCTTATTTTTTTCTCATGCAATGCTATGCCCATATGAAATTTTTATAAATTTTGACATACAAAAAGAGCTTTCTTTCTGTGGCATTTAATCACCACTGGCTTTTTATTTTTTATTATATAAACAAAAAAATATTGAAAATATTGAAAAACACATTTTTCTTTGTGATCCTTTATGTGAGGCCTGGGGGAAGCACCAGTACACCGGGCGTGGGGAGTGAGGGCAGATGAAACTTGGGGGGAAGTTCCACTGGCCACACTCACCCCATAGCCAGGGTGGTAGCACCCTCTCTTGGTGGTAGGTGAGTGGGTGTAGCAGAGCCTAATAAGAAGCATTGCCATCCTTGGTGGTCAATGAGTGATGTAGTGGAGCCTAAGAGGCATTTCCACCCTTGGTGGTCGAGGAGTGCATGTAGGTGGGGCCTGGGGGAAGCACCAGTAGGCTGGGCGTGGAGGAGTGAGGGCAGATGAAACTTGAGGGGAAGTTCCACTGACCACACTCACCCCATACCCAGGGTGGTAGCACCCCCTCTTGGTGGTGGTAGGTGAGTGGGTGTAGCAGAGCCTAAGAGGCATTTCCACCCTTGGTGGTAGATGATTGCATGTATGTGAGGCCTGGGTGAAGCACCAGTACGCAGGGCGTGGGGGAATGAGGAGCAATGAAACTTGGGGAGAAGTTCCACTGGCCACACTCACACCATAACCAGGGTGGTAGCACCCCCTCTTGGTGGTAGGTGAGTGGGTGTAGCAGAGCCTAATAAGAGGCATTGCCACCCTTGTTGGTAGATGAATGAATGTATTGGGTTGTGCGGAGAGGCAGTTGATTCTGCGGAAGGCGAAAAACCCCAGCATAGCACGATGTCCCCCAGCCACCCGCAATTGCTCCACAGGGCGGCAGAAAGGGGATCTGTCTATGTAAACAAGGCAGATCACCGTTCTGACAGGGAAGTGTACAGAGATCTTCTGTTCCTAGTAATCAGGAACAACAATCTCTGTGTTCTTCCTGTGAGTCCATCCCCCACACAGTTAGAAAAAACACAACCCTTTGATCGCCCCTTCCCTGCCAGTGTCATTTATACAGGGATCAGAGCATTTTTATAGCAGTGATCACTGTATTGGTGTCACTGGTCCCCAAAAAGTGTCACTTAGTGTCAGATTTGAATGTCGCATGCCCCACTAAAAATCGATGATTACCAGTAAAAGCAATAAAAGAAATTAAAAGTCCAGAAATCTATCCTATTGTTTATAGACTCTATAACTTTTGGGCAAACCAATCAATATACGCTTATTGGGATTTTTTATTTTTTTTTTTATGTAGAATACATATTGGTCTAAATTGATGAAAAAATTATCTTTTTTACATTTTTTTGGGGGGGATTTTCTACTGGAAAACACACAACGATGCTCTTCCCTCTCAGAGGTATAGTAGAAAAAGCCTCTTACCGGATCAGATGGATCCCAAGTTAATGAGATCAAATAGGCATGTTGCATTAGCCTGCCGGCTTCTTTGATTACCACCTAGATGTCGATCGCGGGAGGTTTCCTCATCCACTTCGCCCTCATCCACTTCGCCCGATCTGTACACACAGGCACCCTCTGTTTGGTATCTCGGATTTTCACAACTCCACAAGATTTTAAATCTTTGGTTCATCCATAGAAAAAAGGGGGGCACCTCAGTGGGAACAAAGCGGAAGGGACTCCATAGTGCAGATGTATATTATAAATTTATTAATAAATTTATCGTTGTGTGTTTTCCAGTAGAAGATCTGTGTCAACATCAGCCTAATATATTTCTATAAGGACTGATTAATATATAGGATACTCAGGGAGGAGAAGCTATCACTGATAAACTGTTCTTTTTTCAACACTAACTTGATATGTAGAGTGGTTACTACATTGTTGCTGATTGAAATCCTTTTTGCAACATTGTGGCTAGTGGCACTATATTTACGTTCACAATATTTTGAAGCGTGGTGATTCATGTTTGATTTTTTATCTAGATGTTTTTCAGTAATTTTTCCACGTGATTTTTAGTAATCTCTTCACATAAGTTTATTTCACATGAAAGATATTTTTTTTGAAGCATGGTGATTCATGTTTGATTCTTATAAGTTATCTGGATGATTTTTAGTCATCTTTTCACATGATTTTTAGTAATCTCTTCACATGAGTTTGTTTCACATGAAAATACTTTTTATTGTTACACTAATGGTAGTCAGAACTATTAGGATCACATATACTGCATAGCATACACTGGTTTAAGATGCGCGCTTGTTACACTATATGATAATTGTTTTTTGGGTTTTTTTGTATTTCTTGACTAACACGAGCAGCTGCACTAATTTCAAATTTAATTTCATTTTTGTATGGTTAGCGCAAAAAACTTTTCTTTTTATGTCAGAGAACAACAACGCTTGGCCTGCTGATGCATGTTTTTAAGCTTCACAACATGGTTTTTGACATATCACTCAAAAATGTGGAAAGTTTTATATGTACTGTCAATTCAGGACACCTCTGAAGAAGGAGTCTCGAAACGCGTTAGCTGTCTGTAGCCATTCTTTTCAATCTCAATGTATGGTTGTCATCAATACCATTTTTCACTTGATGTTTTGTATATGAATAGTTCAATAAAATTTGATATGTTTTTTTTACTACCTCATTGACTTTATTGACTAGTGCCACCCTTTGAGGGATTTCTCCATTTCCATTTATTAGGGATGATGGCACTTATCCACTATAGCTATATTCCATATTGTGTAGACTTTTTATATCCACTGTATATGCAGGCCTTGGTGAGCACCTGGCCCAATACCTGTTGATATCCCAGGGGTGATGGGATTTGACTCTGTAAATGTGTGCTTTATGTTCCTTATTTACCTCTTTACAAGAAACCGGTCACTGCTATGGTCTGGAGCTTCATTGTTCACTGGTGCTGGTGTATTGTAGTGCTGACTGTTGGCTCTAATTTAATACTTTATTATGAAAATTTCAATAAAAATAATAATAAAAAAAAGGAAAACTGTCCTTAGAAGCTACATTTTTGATTGAAGTGATACTAAAGTCTAATTTTTTTTTCTTTAAAAATAACAAACATGTTATACTCACCTGCTCTGTGTAGTGGTTTTGCACAGAACATCCCTGATCCTCCTCTTCTCGGGTCCCTCGCCCCTCCCTCCTGTCGAGTGCCCCCACAGCAAGCAGCTTGCTACTGGGGCACCCGAGCAGAGCCACAGCTCTGTGTGTCCATTAAGACGTGGAGCCGTGGTTTGGCCCCACCCCCTTTCTCCTCATTGGCTAACTGACTTGACAGCAACGGGAGCCAATGGCGCCGCTGCGTTGTCTCAGCCAATAAGGAGGGAGAGTCCCGGATGGCCGAAATGGCGCTCAGGTAAGTATTGGGGGGACTGCTGCACACAGAAGTTTTTTTTTTTTATCTTAACCACTTTCCGCCCGTGCTATAGCCGAATGACGTCTACAGCACGGGCTTCCGGTGCCGGGAGGTCCTTCGGACTCGGCTGATCACAGAACAGGGTAAAGAGCTAATCACAGCGGGCCCTTTATCACATGATCAGCTGTCAGCCAATGAAGTAAACAGAAGCTGGTTATTGGCTTTTTTTCCCCCTTACGATCAGCATGAGGAGAAAAGATTAAAGCTGGTAACTGGCTTCTGTTACAGGGACATCGGCTCCAGCCACCTATCAATGCCCAGAAGTGCTGTTAATCAGTGCTCACCAGTGCCATTCTTCAGTGCCCACCAGTGCTGCCAATCAGTGCCCGTCAGTGCCTCATCATCAGTGTCATCTATCGGTGCCGCCTCATCAGTGCTGCCTCATAAGTGCCCATCATTACAGGCCCATCAGTACCCATCAGTACAGCCTCATCAGTGCCCATTTAAAACAGCCTCATCAGTGCCCATTTAATATAGCCTCATCAGTGCCCATTTAAAACAGTCTCATCAGTACCCATCAGTACAGCCTCATCAGTGCTCATTTAATACAGCCTCATCAGTGCCCATTTAAAACAGCCTCATCAGTGCCCATTTAATACAGCCTCATCAGTGCCCATTTAAAACAGCCTCATCAGTACCCATCAGCACAGCCTCATCAGTGCCCATTTAATACAGCCTCATCAGTGCCCATTTAATACAGCCTCATCAGTGCCCATTTAAAACAGCCTCATCAGTACCCATCAGTACAGCCTCATCAGTGCCCATTTAATACAACCTCATCAGTGCCCATTTAATACAGCCCCATCAGTGCCCATTTAATACAGCCCCATCAGTGCCCATTTAAAACAGCCTCATCAGTGCCCATTTAAAACAGCCTCATCAGTGCCCATTTAATACAGCCTCATCGGTGCCCATCAGTGCTGCCTCATAAGTGCCCATCATTACAAGCTCATCAGCGCCGCCTCATCAGTACCCATCAGTGCAGCCTATCAGTGCCCATTTAATACAGCCTCATCAGTGCCCATCAGTGCAGCCTACCAATGCCCATTTAATACAGCCTTATCAGTACACATCAGTGAAGGAGAAAAATTACCTGATTGCAAAATTTTATAAGAAACTATGAAAAAAAAAATCTAAATTTTCTGTCTTTTTTTTTTTGTTTCTTTAGCAAAAAATAAAAAAAAACCCAGTGGTGATTAAATACCACCAAAAAAAGAAACCTCTATTTGTGTGAAAATAATGATGGATACAGTGTTGCATGACTGAGTAATTGGCATTCAAAGTGTGACAGCGCTTAAAGCTGGAAATTGGCCTGGGCAAGAAGCGGGCGTAAGATCCCAGTAGGCAAGTGGTTAATGTATAGAATTCAAATAAGATTTAAAAAAAAAAACAAAAAAAAACCTCTAGAATCACTTTAAACCAGAGTTATCCTTTAATTCATCAGATCCCAGCTCAATATAAATAGAGAAAAAAAAAACAGATCAGGCTAGAAATGCAGAGCGCTGCCTACCCTGAGAATTACATTACGACAGCCGTGATCTTATTAATTTGATGTACAAGGCAGACAATTTATGGCGCAGTCGATCTTTCTGTGTTTGACATCATTTGATGGACTTGTTTTGTTTTTCAGCTCATTAACGGTTGATGTGCGCAGCTGGTTCATCTACGTTCCAGCAAACCATGAGCTAATCTTTTCAGTCCGCTCTGAATTTCCATAAGCCTCGCAGAAGACGGTACATGGAAGAAGGCGGCTTTATAGTGGCACTTTTGTCTGGTTCGCAGATGTCTGCAGAACGTCGTGCGGAGCACAGTCCACCGTATTGTCCGTTATTCTCTGTAGCTTGTGTGTTCTTCATCCGTTTATGCAAATAGACACGGCAGAGATGGCATTTTGCTGCAGCGCAGACCTCGGATGCTTTGGTTTTCCTGCACGCCGTGCCAGTTTTTGAAAAAAAAAAAAAATCATGATCAATATGTATTATTATTATTTAACCACTTCAGCCCCGGAAGGATTTAACCCCTTCCTGACCAGAGCACTTTTTGCGATTCGGCACTGCAACACTTTAACTGACAATTGCGCGGTCGTGCGACGTGGCTCTCAAACAAAATTGACGTTCCTTTTTTTCCCACAAGTAGAGCTTTCTTTTGGTGGTATTTGATCGCCTCTGCGGTTTTTATTTTTTGCGCTATAAACAAAAATAGAGCGACAATTTTGAAAAAAACGCATTATTTTTTACTCTTTGCTATAATAAATATCCCCCAAAAATATATAAAAAAACGATTTTTTTCCTCACTTTAGGCCGATACGTTTTCTTCTTTTTTTTCTTGGTAAAAAAAAAAATCGCAATAAGCGATTATTGATCGGTTTGCGCAAAAGTTATAGCGTTTACAAAATAGGGGATAGTTTTATGGCATTTTTATTAATATTTTTTTTTTTTTAAATGGAGGCGATCAGCGATTTTTATTGTGACTGTGACATTATGGCGGACACATCGGACATTTTTGCCACCATTGTCATTTATACAGCAATCAGTACTATGAAAATGCACTGATTCCTGTGTAAATGACACTGGCAGTGAAGGGGTTACCCACTAGGTGGCAGTGTAGGGGTTAAGTGTGTCCTAGGGGCGTGTTTCTAATTGTGGGGGGGGGTGGTGGCTACATGTTACACGTCACTGATCTCTGCTCCGATGACAGGGAGCAGAGATCAGTGACACTGTCACTAGGCAGAACGGGGAGATGCGGTTTACATCAGCATCTCCCCGTTCTTCCTCCCCGTGAGGCGATCGCGGGTATCCCCGCGGCAATCGAGTCCGCGGGACCCGCGATCACGGAGCTTGCCACAGGCACGCGCACGTGCCCGCTGGCCGCCTCTTGAAGGGCAACGTACAGGTACGTGATTTTGCCTGTACGAGCCCTTCTGCCGCAGTATATCTGTGTGAAGCGGTCGGCAAGCGGTTAAGGTACTTATATAGCTCCATCAATTTACACAGCGCTTTACATATACATTGTACATTCACATCAGTCCCTGCCCTCAAGGAGCTTACAATCTAAGGTCTCTAACTCACATTCATATACTAGGGGCCAATTTAGACAGGATCCAATTAACCTACCAGCATGTCTTTGGAGTGTGGGAGGAAACCGGAGTATTCGGAGGAAACCCACACAGGCACAGGGAGAACATGCAAACTCCAGGCAGGTAGTGTCGTGGTTGGGATTCGAACCAGCGACCCTTTTTACTGCGAGGGGAGAGTGCTACCCACTACACCACTGTGCCGCCCAATTACTTTTCAGTCATTATTTAACCACTTGCCCCCCCCCCCCGGAAGATTTACCCCCCCCCCTTCATGACCAGGCTATTTTTTTTTGCGATACGGCACTGCGTTATTTTAACTGACAATTGCACGGTCGTGCCACGCTGCACCCAAGTAAAATTGATGTCCTTTTTTTCCGACTTGAGGGCTGACAAGTCGGATCCCAAGTCGTTGTAGTGTGAACCGACCCTGATACAATGATCAGTGCTAAAAAATATGCACTGTCACTGTACTAATGACACTGGCAGGGAAGGGGTTAAAGGGGTTGTAAACCCTCAATGTTTTTCGCCTTAATACATTCTATGCATTAAGCTGTCTCAAGCCCTCATTGGATAGATTGATAGCAGCGCAACCATTGGCTCCCGCTGCTGTCAATCAAATACAATAATGTGGGGGACGGGGCCAAGTCCTGCTGTCTGTGCCAATGAACGCAGCAGCAGGACACGGGAGCGTGCCCGCACGAGTGCCCCCAGGGAAAGCGCTTCTCCGTGGGGGGGGGGGCACTCGATGCGGGGAAGAGCCAGGAGCGCCGCTGGGGGACCCCAGAGGAGGAGGATCGGGGGCCACTCTGTGCAAAACCCTTTCATAGAGAAGGTAAGTATGACATGTTTGTCATTTTTTAATTTTTGTTTTAAAAACCGAACCTTCACAAACCCTTTAACATCAGGGGCGATCGAAGGGTTAAACGTGTCCCTAGAGAGTGCTTTTCTAACTGTGGGGGAGGGGCTTTAACTGTGGGGAAGACAGAGATCCGTGTTCCTGCCTAGCAGAAAACACAAGATCTCTATCTTCCCCACTAACAGAACGGCGATCCGCCTTGTTCACATAGGCAGACCGCCGTCCTGCCTCTGTCAGGAACGATCGGCGGGTCCCGGCGACGCCAGACCCGCTGATTGGCTCCCGCTGTGATTGGACGTGAGCGCCCCAGACCGGGGAGGTGCAGAATCAGGTACCTGTAATGTAGATCGGCGCAGAGAGGTCGCCTTGCCGCCGTATATGTACTGTATACGGTTGGCAGTCGGTTAAGACAGCAGTTGAAAACACATCAGAATTAAAGTGTAAAACCCTCCCATATACCCAGTGAAGTGACTGGCCTCGGGTGATACACAGAGCGGAAACAAATCCTCCTATATAAGTTGTACATGTTTATCTGCAGTCTTCTCTTCGCTACACCCCTTCAAAAGGGCATAAAAGTGTTAAAATCTTCCTTCATCTGTCAGCAGCACAGAGGAGGGGGCAGAGAGGTTGCAGTAACAGTGTGTGAGAGCTGATTGGAGGAGAGGCACACCCCCCCCCCCCCATCCACACAACAGAAGGACTGTGTTACTAATAATAAAAATAATAATGATATAATATCTAATAATACTAACAATAATTATATATTATTATACCATTGATAAATCGTTATTATTACATAAGTATTAATATATCATTGATACATTATTAATAATATTTTTATTAAATAATATTGATGATTATATAATATTATATTGTTAATATGATATCATTATAAATAATAATGATATATTATTAATAAAAAAATTGATATTAAAAAATATATCATTATATCAGTATACAATTCATTTATCAGCAATATATTATTACTAATAATACAAATAATGATGATGATATATTAACATACTAATATTATATCATCATTATCATTATATTACATCAATATTATTTATGATATCTTTATTATTACATCATCGATATATTATTATATCATATTGATAGATTCATAATATAATAAGGATTAAATAATGCTATTGTTATATCATTAAAATAATTACTATATAATTATTTATCATGATTATATAATTGCTATTAATAAGAATAATGTTTAAAAAATAAAACAGTAACAACGATATAATAATAATAATAATAATAATAATAGAATGGAATAGAAGACAGATGTCGCTGCTGTCATTATAATGTGGAAGTATGATGATGACGTCAGAGCTCTCCTCCTCCCACACATGGCAACCCGACTTCCCACGCCCTCTCCCCTTCCCCTTCCCGCCAATTCCCTCCTCAGCCGCCAACCCGCCTCCTTCAAACACGATCCAGCCAATCCCAGTTCTTCGCGACTTGTTTCCTCGTCACGTGACCCCGCCGCAGCCAACCGGCGCCCGGCTCCGCGTTTCCCTCAACAAAAAGTGAAAGCGCGGAGGGCGCCGTCGCTGCGTCGGTGACGTCATCGCGCACGGAAAGGCGGGCTACGGCCTGGGAAGTGTGTGGAGAACGTGAGGAGATTTCCTCCCCCCCTCAATGTTGTAGTGAATGGTTTCCCGCCAGAGAGAGGACGGAGAGCGGTGAGGGGTGCCGGACACTCGCCGAGGCCGCCAGGTAGGTGTCTGAGGTCGGTGTGCGGAGATCTCCCCTCCCCATTTTTTTTTTTAAGTGCGCGCAACAAGCGGTTAGTAATGGCGGCCGCCTGTCCCCTCCCCCTCCTCCGCCCTGATCAGCGCTGCCCGGTGGCGGAGGAGGAGTACCGGGGAGTGTAATGGAAGTGTCCCCGGCCTCCTCACCTCTGTCCCCGCACAGAACCCCCGGGGGGAAGGGACGTGTCACCTACTGAGGGACTACAACCACCAGCATGGCCTGTGTCCCCTCCCCCCACTCACACACCGGGGAGGTTTATGTACATGGCCTGACAATTAAAGGGGAACTCAGCCCGGAACTTTTTATTTTAATTCTTAAGGTTATCAGTGTAACTGTGACGTTTGTGTCCCCAATGGGGGGGATTTAACTTCACTTCCGGTCCCATAGTTGAAACAGGAAATCTCATGGTGTCACCAGATCTAGTGTCCTCATTGGAAGATTTCACTTCCTGTCACCTATAGCTGTTAGAGGAAATTCCAGGGTGTCACCAGGACTAGTGTCCCCATTTAGAAGGTTCACCTTCACTTCCTGTCCGATAGCTAAGAGGAGAGAGGATTCTGGGGTGTCCCCAGTAGAAGATTCACTTTACTTTCTATAGTTGAAACAGGAAGTGAGAGGAAACGAGGGAATCTCGGGGTGTCACCAGATCTGGTGTCCCCCATTGGAAGATTTCACTTCCTGTCCCATATCCAAAAGTAAAGGGGAAGTTCTGGGGTGTCACCGATCTAGTGTCCCCATTAGAAGATTCCCTTTACTTTTTTTTTTTCTACAGTTGAAACAGGAAGTGAGATGAGAGGAAATGAATTGCGGCGATCTCAGGGTGTCACCAGCACTAGTGTCCCCATTGAAAGGTTTCCCTTTACTTCCAGTCCTAAAGCAGGAAGTGAGAGGAAATTGTGGGGGTGTCCCCTTTGGAAGATTTCTGTTCACTTCCTGGCCCATAGCCAAAAGGAGGGAGGGGATTCTGCGGTGTCGATAGAACTAGTGTCCCCATTGAAAGATTCACTTTCTGTCCTATAGCCAGATGAGGGAAGGAGAGAATCCTCGGGGGGTGTCCCCTGAACCAGTGTCTCCATTGGAAGATTCTCTTCACTTTCTTTTCTGTGGTTGAAACAGGAAGTGAGATGAAATGCAGCAATCTCAGGGTGTCATCAGAAGTAGTGTCCCCATTGAAAGGTTTCCCTTTACTTCCTGTCCTATAGGCAAAACGGGAAGTGAGATCAGTGCCACCTCATTAGTGCCTTCCCATCAGTGCCCACCAGTGCTGCATATTAGTTCCATCTATAAGTGCCTGCATATTAGTCCCTCCTCGTCAGTGCTACATATTGGTGCCTCCCCATTGGTGCTGCATATTAGTGCCCCCTCGTCAGTGCTGCATATTGGTGCCCCCTCATCAGTGTTACATATTGGTGCCCCCTCATCAGTGCCCACCAGTACTGCATAATAGGTCCCCACTCATCAGTGTTACATATTGGTGCTGCATGTTAGTGCCCCCTCATCAGTGCCCACCAGTGCTGCATGTTAGTGCCCCCTCATCAGTGCTGCATGTTAGTGCCCCCTCATCAGTGCTGCATGTTAGTGCCCCCTCATCAGTGCTGCATGTTAGTGCCCCCTCATCAGTGCTGCATGTTAGTGCCCCCTCATCAGTGCTGCATGTTAGTGCCCCCTCATCAGTGCTGCATATTAGTGCCCCCTCATCAGTGCTGCATATTAGTGCCCCCTCATCAGTGCTGCATATTAGTGCCCCCTCATCAGTGCCTCCATCAGTGCTGCATGTTAGTGCCACCTCATCAGTGCTGCATAATAGCGCTACATGTTGGTGCCTCCTTATCAGTGCTACATATTGGTGCCCCCTCATCAGTGCCCACCAGTGCTGCATGTTAGCGCCTCCTCATCGGTGCTACATATTGGTGCCCCCTCATCAGTGCCCACCAGTGCTGCATGTTAGCGCCTCCTCATCGGTGCTACATATTGGTGCCTCCTCATCGGTGCTGCATATTGGTGCCCCCTCATCAGTGCCCACCAGTGCTGCATGTTAGCGCCTCCTCATCGGTGCTGCATATTGGTGCCCCCTCATCGGTGCTGCATATTGGTGCCCCCTCATCAGTGCTGCATATTGGTGCCCCCTCATCAGTGCTGCATATTGGTGCCCCCTCATCAGTGCTGCATATTGGTGCCCCCTCATCAGTGCTGCATATTGGTGCCCCCTCATCAGTGCTGCATATTGGTGCCCCCTCATCAGTGCTGCATATTGGTGCCCCCTCATCAGTGCTGCATATTGGTGCCCCCTCATCAGTGCTGCATATTGGTGCCCCCTCATCAGTGCTGCATATTGGTGCCCCCTCATCAGTGCTGCATATTGGTGCCCCCTCATCAGTGCTGCATATTGGTGCCCCCTCATCAGTGCTGCATATTGGTGCCCCCTCATCAGTGCTGCATATTGGTGCCCCCTCATCAGTGCTGCATATTGGTGCCCCCTCATCAGTGCTGCATATTGGTGCCCCCTCATCAGTGCTGCATATTGGTGCCCCCTCATCAGTGCTGCATATTGGTGCCCCCTCATCAGTGCTGCATATTGGTGCCCCCTCATCAGTGCTGCATATTGGTGCCCCCTCATCAGTGCTGCATATTGGTGCCCCCTCATCAGTGCTGCATATTGGTGCCCCCTCATCAGTGCTGCATATTGGTGCCCCCTCATCAGTGCTGCATATTGGTGCCCCCTCATCAGTGCTGCATATTGGTGCCCCCTCATCAGTGCTGCATATTGGTGCCCCCTCATCAGTGCTGCATATTGGTGCCCCCTCATCAGTGCTGCATATTGGTGCCCCCTCATCAGTGCTGCATATTGGTGCCCCCTCATCAGTGCTGCATATTGGTGCCCCCTCATCAGTGCTGCATATTGGTGCCCCCTCATCAGTGCTGCTTATTGGTGCCTCCTCATCAGTGCTGCTTATTGGTGCCTCCTCATCAGTGCTGCATATTGGTGCCTCCTCATCAGTGCTGCATATTGGTGCCTCCTCATCAGTGCTGCTTATTGGTGCCTCCTCATCAGTGCTGAATATTGGTGCCCCCTCATCAGTGCTGCATATTGGTGCCTCCTCATTAGTGCCTCATCAGTAAAAAAAAAAATTACTTATTTACAATATTTTCTAACAAACTTTTTTTAAGCAATAAATAAACCCAGCAGTGATTAAATGCCAACCAAAGGAAGCTCTATGTCTCAAAAGATAAAAATGTCCTATGTGTACAGTGTTGTATGACTGCGCAATTGTCATTCAAAGTGTGACAGCACTGAAAGCTGAAAATTGGCCTGGGCAGGTCTTCAAGTGGCTAGAGTTCACACTAAGGGCCCTTTCACACTGGAAGCGGTTTTCAGGCGCTATTGCGCTAATAATAGCGCCTGCAAACCGACCCGAAATAGCCGCTGCTGTCTCTCCAATGTGAAAGCCCCGAGGGCTTTCACACTGGAGCGGTGCGCTAGCAGGCAGGGAAAAAAAGTCCTAGCAGCATCTTCGGAGCGGTGAAGGAGCGGAGTGTATACCGCTCCTTCACCGCTCCTGCCCATTAAAATCAATGGGACGGCGCGGCTATACCGCTGGCAATGCGCCTCAGAGGCGCTTTGCGGTGGTTTTTAACCCTTTCTCTGCACATTTTTGGTGCGTTTTTTGATGCGTTTCCGGGTGCATTTCAGATTCTTTTTTCGCTGTACTGGGGTCTGATGCGTTTTTGATGCATTTTACAGCATTGCAGTCCAGTGTAGGAAAAATGCAGCATGTTCTTTTTTTTTTTTTCTGGAACTATATACCATTGGAAACCATATAACCTTCTATCCATGCGTGATGTGAACTGGCCCTTAAAGAGTAACTCCACTTTTTGCCGAGAAAAACCATTCCGCTCTGGGTGATCTCTGTACATTGCAGGGATTTCAACAAACTCTGTGGCAGATTCCCACCTTTTTGTTTTTCTGAAGAAATGGCTATTTTTCTTTGTGCCCATGTGCAAAGTGAATGGGATTGATTGATCATTATAAAATGAGCTGCTGCATCTGCAGGGCTCTGAGGAAAAGTGCAGGGCCTGCATCCCTTTTTAGATGTGATTTCCTATTGGGAGTATCTCACCAAAAATTGAATTTTTTGTCGCAGGGGATGCTCAAAATCTGATTTGTATTTTAGTGCAGACTTCTGTGGAAATCCAGTGAGCCAATCACACAAGCAGGAAATGTTTCTGGGGAGTACTCTCTACACATTCTGTTTTACAGAACACCTCCAGGTCACCACATTGCATTTTACAGAAAGAAAAGAATTTCTAATCAATTACAGTATAACTTGTGTCTCAATTGTATATGCTATCCCCCCCCCCACACACACACACACACACACACACACACACACACACACACACACACACACACACACAAAAGTGGAGTTACCCTTTAAAAGGATTCCTGGTCGAAAAAGCAATTTTATTTATTTTTTGCTGTTTTTTGGCTTTAAAATATGTATAAAATTAAACAAAACTTAAACCGTACCACAGGACCACATGCTTGTCCTGAAAATTAAAAACTGTTAGAGGCAATGTTTGTGATAAGAAGCCAATGAAACAGAGTTGTATTGTTACATTGAAGGTGGTGAATATTGTGGCATAAAGGAATTCTGTAGTCAGAGTAGAGCTGCACGATTCTGGCCAAAATGAGAATTGCAATTTTTTTTTTTTTTTCTCTTAGAATAAAAAGATCACGATTCTCACAGCGTAAAATCTTTAACATTATACGAAAAAAATTGGGCTAACTTTACTGGTTTTCTTTTTTTTTTTTTTTTTTTAATTCATTAAAGTGTAATTTTTTTCCCCCATAAAATATTGCAACAGCCAATTAGCAAAAATAATGATTTTAACCTAAAAACCAACAAATGTCAGAAAAAGGTTTAGGGTCGTTCACACTGAGGCAGCACGACTTGCAGCATGACTGCCTCAGGCGACTTGCAAAACGACTTCTGTTTAGAAGTCAACGCAAGTCGCCACCAAAGTTGTACAGGAACCTTTTTCGAAGTCGGAGCGACTTGCGTCGCTGCGATTAGAATGGTTCCATTGCACAGAACGGGACGCTACTTGTCAGGCGGCTAGGTCGCCTGACAAGTCGTCCTAGTGTGAACCAGGACTTAGTGGTTAAACTTCCCTCATTTACACTTTAAGGGTCGGTTCACACTGGGGCGACTTGGGATCCGACTTGTACGCCCTCAAGTCGCCCCAAGTCGCCCCAGAAATAGATTCACATTGAAGTGAATGGGAGCGTCTTAATAGACACTACTGAAGTTGCTCCGACTTAAGAGCGTACTCCCTATACTACTTGGATCCGACTTGGTAGGCGACCTGTACCATAGAAATCAATGGAAGTCGCCTCCAAGTCGGATCTCTCTGTAAAGTCAAGCGGCTTTGCAGGGAAAACCCCTCCCTCCCCCCCTCCCTCCCAGAGAGCTGATTGCCCTGTGATTGGCCACAGCCGAAGTCGCCTGTCATGGAGGCGACTTCAAGTCGCCTTGTAATTTGCTGAAGTCGCGCTGAAGCCGCGGTACAAAGTCGCGCTGAAGTCGTGTTGCCCCTGTGTGAATCGAGCCTTAAGTGTATTCCTTTGATCTAAAGGAAAAAGCGTTACAATGTTTATACTTAAGTTCCACTGCTAAAGAATGTTGTGATTCTTGGCTGACTGCTCGTGTGTTTTTTTTTTTTTTTTTTACTATTGTCTTGGCACGCAGGCACCGTGTACAGCTGACTCAGGTCAGCCTCGGCTCTTTTCCGGGGCTCCCTTGTTGTTCCTACTGTGCAAGCGCTGCGCCTGCGCACTACAGGGGGGTCATTATCCGCCAAGGGGAACTTTCTCGGCAGAACACCGGCCATTTTTTCACAACTTCCAAAATTCCCAGCATGCTTTGTGGCATCAGTTTCTAAGGACTACGTATCCCATGGTACCTTGCTGTCTGCAGTGATTCCTGTATTGACTTCGCCTCCTGAAACTCCTCCTCAGCACCTCTGTAGTTCAGACATTCCGTCACATAGCAGTGCCTTTCTCGCAGGACCTAGTGATTACATGTCACTTAATTCATGGAAGTCAATGTGGGAGATCTTTGCAAAAAATATTTACGAACTTCATCACTGTTCATCATTAATAGAAGGCTTAGAAATAATTGAAATATAATGTGGAGATGAATATATGATTTAATACTTTGACCATAGATGCACTTTAAAGCTTTATTGTGGCAGTAGATGTGTTGGAGAGCTGCGTTCCTTGTCTGCCAGCAAAGCCTTTGTCTTTATCTTTTGTGAAGTGGCTGAACAATACTTTTTGTGTTTTCTACAGGCAGCTGTTTTGATACAGTAAGCAATCTGCCAGTGTAGACTGGCATTGGAACCCCAAGGCCAGGAAAATGCCAGGAGTTACCCAGTGTGAAAGTCAAACTGTCCTGGCCAAAGCCAGTCCCACCAGAAAGAACCGCCTATCTCTACGCTTCTTCCAGAAGAAAGAAACGAAAAGGACTTTAGATTTTGCCGAAACACCGCAAACCGAAAGCCAGAATGTGGAGGAGAAGGAGCCCGAAGTGTAAGCAAACTGGTTCATGTGTTAGTGCTGTTAGTATTGCCTGTTTTTAACATGTAGAATCTTTTCATAGGTAGACTAGTCTTTCTATATACATGTGACAAAGATCAACTTAGTGTTAACGGAAATCCTGTTCCTGTAACGCATATTATACAGCACAGTGCTTGTGCTGTCATTCCTCCCCCCCCCCCGTATCACCTGAAATACCTGGCTGATCCTGCCAGTGTCTACCCTCTCGTGGAACGGCGACAAACTTTTACCCTTAAAAATCTCCGTAGGTGACATTTAAAAAATTATACAGGTTGCATGTTTTGAGTTACAGAGGAGGTCTAGGGCTAGAATTATTGCTCTCGCTCTATCGCGGTAATACTTCACGTGTGGTTTGAACACCGTATTCATATGAGGGCGCTTCTCACATATGCGTTCAATTAGAGCTGGGCGATTTTCTCCCCCAAAAAAATCTGCTGTTTTTTTTTTTTTTTTTTTTTTTTTGACACCGTGCCGGTCCTGAGGAGCTGCAGGCAGGAGTTTTTTAAGTGAGGCTTAGGCTAAAAATTCCTGCCCGTAGCTCCTCAGGACCGGCGCGGTGTCAGCGCCGGTCCTGGTGAAAAAAAAAAATTGCTAAAAAATTTGAATCGATTTGACCTCTCAACCCGATTCAAGATTCAAATCGATTTTTTTCCCCAGCCCTACGTTCACTTCTGCATGCGTACCCCGGAAGGGACGCGTTTAAAAAAAATGGGTTTTTTTTCTTTACCCTTTTTTTATTTTTGTAATAGAAAAAAAAAGCATGACAGGACCTCTTAAATATGAGATCTGGGATCAAAAAGACAATTGGGAAGCAGTGGCTCCACGAACACAGACGCTGCTCTCAATCTGCCATCAATGAAGCTGCCTGCTCAGGGATGCACTTACACCTGTGCCGGGGTAAACATGGCCCTTCACAGGCGCATATACTTTAGTACGCCCTGTGTGAGCAATGTCCAATGGCAAATATCACAAATGTTTAATAGAAGCTTATAAATGGTCAGGTCCTTGTGCACTTTGGTTTACAACTTTTCCTATATTTCAAAGTATATTTTGGTTGTGTTAAACTTCATTTTAGGTATTTTTTTAAAATTGCAACTTCTTTTTTTTTTTTTTTTTAGCTCGGATCAAGTAGTTCCTGCTGCACAGTTATCCCCTCCTGCCTGCTGTGTGAAGAAAGATAGCATGGTTCCATTTGTAGGCTTCAACAACCTCGGCAACACATGCTACCTTAACAGCGTTCTTCAGGTATGTAGCTGACAGTGTGTGTGTGTGTTCTGATATTACAAGACTTGGCGTTTTCTTTTGTCTGAAACGTGGCATGTTTCTTTACACTTCAGGTTTTATGTTACTGCCCCGGGTTCAAAAGCGGCATTAAGCACTTGTGTGATGTTATTTCCAAGAAGAGGATGACTTCAAAGGATGACAATGAACAGGTGCTTGAAAAGGTAAAAATTGTGTTCAGTACATCTTCTCGAGTTTTTGTAATAAAGTACAAGTTAACTTTTTTTGGGGGGGGGGGGGGTGCACATATTTTTGCAGGAAAAAAAATGTGCATTTATGATTCTTTTCCCCAGGAGCCTGTAAAGCATTGTACCTGTGATCAGTGGCTCGTGAGTGCAGTGTCAGGCTCCTGCAGACTCTTCTCCAGCTTTCTTCTTATTTCTTATTCCAGCTTTCCTCTGTACCATCCTACTGGTTTTGAGGAACCCCTGCTCACAGGGGGGTAGTGGGAGCACAAGGGGTGCTGGAGCATGTTACACCCTAATGGCTGGATTGCAACCATGCCTGCAGCTGAATTGCTCATGAACATGCTGTGCATTTCTGTGCGATACAAACCGCAGTACATTTGCAATCTGCAACGGGTGTCTATAAAAAGTTAACGGCTTTGCAAACGCAGGTTGCAAACACATTGCGTTTGTCTGTACCAGATCACATGGTACTATTGTAATGGGTTTTAAAAAGTAGTTCATGCACTATTTGGTGTGGTGCAATTTTTGACCATTCAAATTGAATGGGCTTGAAATCGCACCGCATGTGAATTGCACAGGAGCGCACAACCCGTTCCTGTGCGAATCCGCTGCAGCCGTTGTGTGAACCAGCCCTAAATATGGGTTTATTGTGTAACCTGCTCCAAAAGTGAACTTAGCCTTTTAAAGTTGTAATACTGTTTACTTGTAAGTAAAATTCCTGTGTGTGTGGTGTTTTTTTTATAATTTTCTGTGCATATTGGGTGTTAAATTAAACCTAGTGTCACCGTCAATTTAATGTTTACTCCAATGGTTACACTCCCAAGTAAATCAACCTCAGTGTTTCCTTTATGGTTTGAATGAACTTGCATCATTTGGCACTATAAAGTTTATTTTATTGTACAGGATGGTGTGAAGGAAGACTTGCCAGCCAGCTATGAGGTTATCTGCAGTCTAAGCTCTCTGGTTCACTCTGCTGAACACCTTCAGCTTAGCTTTCTTTTGAATCCAGAAAATTATGAGACTGAACTTGCTGCTCAACCAAGAAGACTCCTAAACACATTAAGGTATGGGATAATGGTGTATTTTGTGATTATGGCGATCAGTATTTTAGCTGGAAAGTTTGAGCAGTTTAGGGACTTCTGTCATTTGCAAGTTTTGTTTTTTTTTTTTTTTTTTTTTTTTTTTTTTTGTAAAACTGTGTCTAGGGGTCTTAAACTGGTGGCCCTCCAGCTGTTGCGAAACTACAAGTCCCATCATTCCTCTGTCTGACGGAGTCATGCTTGTAACTGTCAGCCTTGCAATGCCTCATAGAACTTGTAGTTTCACAGCAGCTGTCGTCCTCTATTTATCCTGGTGACCAGTGTCACGGATACCAGTAAAGCGCTGGGAAAATCCTAATTTTACAGCTGTCCTTAGAAACAAGGGGAAATCTTCCAATAGGTGACACGGTTCATCTTAAAGGGGGTTTTCCTCACTCTGGAGAAATTTCTTCTTACTTCCTATTGAGTATCTGGGACATGAAGTGAAGGGAAATCTCCCAAGAAAGCTTTGACAGTAAATAACCCCAATGGGAGTTTTATTCCTTACATCTCAAACTAATAAAGTTGTTGGCTTTAGAAAAAAAGCTTTACAAAAAGTAGTTCCAGTGTATCAGCCAAATACAGTTGAAATACATATAAATGAATCCTTTAATCACTTCAGCCCCGGAAGGATTTACCCCCATTAATGACCAGGCCATTGTTTGGGATACGGCACTGCGTTACTTTAACTGACAATTACGCGGTCGCACAACGCACCAAAACAAAATTGATGTCTCCCCCACCCCACCCCCCCCCCCCCCCCCCCCCCCACAAATCGAGCTTTCTTTTAATGGTATTTGATCACCTCTGCAGTTTTTTTTATTTTTTGCGCTATAAACGAAAAAAGACAGACAATTTTGAAAACCCAAATTTTTTATTTTCTGCTATATAACATCCAATTAAAAACGAATTTCTTCATCAATTTAGGCCAATCTGTATTCTGCTACATTTTTGGTTAAAAAAAAAAAAAAAACACCCAATAAGCGTATATTGATTGGTTTGTGCAAAATTTTATAGCATCTACAAAATAGGGGATAAATTTATGGCATTTTTATTTGTCGGCACTGTGACATTGTGGCGGACAGATCGGACACCTTACTGACATTTTTGACACTTTTTTTTTTTGGGAACCAGTGATATGGTGATCAGTGCTAAAAATATCCACGGACGTACTAATGACACTGGCAGGGAAGGGGTTAACAAGGGTGATCAAGGGGTTAAATGTGTTCCCTCTGTGTGTTTATTAACTGTATGGGCTGCCTGGGACAACCGAGATCCATCTTCCTGCATAGCAGAAAGACAGGATCTGTGTGTCATCCCCTGACAGAACGGAAATCTGCCTTGTTTACTTTGGCAGATCCCCGTTCTGTCTGTGGGGAATGATCACGGGCGGACATCGAGTCTGCCGGACCTGTTGATTGGCTCCCCCGCTGCCCAATCGGCCGTGCGTTTGTAGAACGCCGTGTACGAACTCGACGTACAACTAAGGCGATTCATGCAGCTGAGCCAACCTGCCCACAGTATAACTGCGGCGGCTGATCGGCAAGTGGTTAAAGACGAGAATCCTAAATGGATTTATCAGTTAGTGTGGTTACCCTCCGGTGTTATATTTCTAATGCATATATGCTTTTAACAGGGAACTTAATCCCATGTACGAGGGATATCTTCAACATGATGCACAGGAGGTCTTGCAGTGCATATTGGGGAACATACAGGAAGCTTGTCAGGCTCTCAAAAAGGAGATGAAATGCTTACAAATGCAAGACCCAGCCAAACCCCAGCCTGAAAAAGGATCCAACGCTTGTGAAACCCTGGAGAAGCCTCAAAATGATTCTTCATGCTCAGGAACTGAGGCTGAAACCAATATAAATGGGAAGCGAAAGAACGAGAATGAAGTTGGTAATGCAAAGAAAAGGACAAAGCTTTCCAAAGAGCCATCTCAGGAGGAGCAAAGGGTGACCAGATCTAAGAGGAAGTCCGATAAACAAGATGTCAAAGCGGATGGTTCTAAAACTGCTAATGAGGGCTCTGCTTCCAATCCTACTCAGAAGAAATCCAAGATGGGCCTGCACTGGCTCAAGTCTGGCAAGCAGCCTAGTATTCTATCCAAGTTCTGTAACCTAAGTAGAAGCTCCAGCTCCACATCACCTAAAAGTCCTCCAGCTGAGCACCGTGCCCAAAGTATAAAACCAGAGCTTGAGAGGATAGAGGTTGAGAAACCAGTGAAGGATATTGGTGGCTGCAAACAAGAGGAAAGCAAAGATGCAGAGCCTTCCCAGAATGGTTAGTTACATGTATGCTATATCTGCTCGTCCTTATTACTGAATAGTTACTTGTCTGCTATATTCTTGTTCCTACTGCAAAATTGGGTCTGCACATTCAGAAAGGCATTGCAGAGATCAGTAACCTCAAAGAAGCTTCAGGGTCCTTCATAAAAAATAAATAAATCATGTAGCTGCTGACTTTTAATATAAGGACTCTTACCTGTCCATGGATCCAGCAATGTCCTCACCGAGCCAATTCTTTAATCGGCTTTAGGTTCAGACGCCGACGTCTTTATTAAGGGAAACAGGAGGTGAAGCCTTATGGCTTTATAGCCTTTGTTCTATTGCGCATGAAAGAGCGTTGTGCCTTGTGACAGGAGGGAGGATGAACATCTGGCTCAGGTTGCTGCCGCAATCTGAGCCGGAAGTGGGAGCGGGAACCTGTCAAAACCAGGTCTGACCCTGACCGCACAAAAAGTGCCAAAATGTGGGGGGGGGGGGTTGCAAACAAGCGAAGCTTCCCTTTTAGGATGGAGCATCTTTTTAAAACAATTGTAAACCTTTTTTTTTTTTTTTTTCCTCTGTTAAAACAATAAACATGTCGTACTTGCCTGTTCTGTGTAATCCAGTGCTGTCCTGTGTGCTTCTCACTGCGATGTTGTCAGCCCTGCCTAGTTCAGCTCTGAACTACAGAGCACCTCCCCATTTTTTGGGGGAGAGGTGTTCTGTAGTCATGTCTTCTGATTACAATGCTGCTCCTCCACAGATGCAGTAAAGTGAGTGAATATCAAACTAGGGTCAAACGTTTAATGGCAGGCAGGATCACCAGGTGAAAAGGGAATTAAGAGTCTGAGGTTGTTGGTGTGTAGAGTAAATCTACCTTTGCCCTTGTTTGAGCCCTCGAGTGGGCATGTAAAACTCCTTCATTCTGAAGGTGAAAGACTTGGAGCCTGATCTGATGTCTAAATATGCAGGTCATTATTACAGACCAAGACTACAGCACGCTATTGCTCAATGGCATGCCGGTTGTTTCATGCTTGTAAAAATGGCACTTGGTGTGAAACCAGTTGCTAACCTCTGGAATAATTCAGATACTATGGTCCGTTTTGAAAAAGCAAAAATATTTGTGGGGTGTTTTTTAAATTTTCTAAAGCCGCAGTACTTGAGTATTTTTATTTCTGCATTTGCGTGTTTTTTTTTAAATTTTTTAAATAATTTTAATATCGTATTTTCAATTAAATATTTTGCATGAGTGAGTAAAGTTTATAAATGCATTGTAGACTTCTACAGTATTTTGTAAGTAGAAAATCAATTGGCAAAAAAAAATAAAATGGGTTTTCATGCCTAAAAGTGGTTTTAAAGGCAGAAGGTTTCTCTGTCATTGAGCGCAATGCATGGCCGAGAGTCGTGTGTAATTTCCAGAACTCTGCTTGAATGGTTTTAGGTCAGCAATGAAATGTAAAGTCTTAAAGACCAACATCGTGCAAAATCAACAATGGGAGGATGCTTGTGGGTTGTCTCTACAGCATATAACTAACCTAAATTTCTCCATCCCATTTTACTGAATTGTAAAGATGTCTTCACACTAGAGCTGCACGATTAATTGTTAAACGAGATCGCAAGCCTTTCCCCCTCGATCTTAACAAAGCATTTTCCCGATTCTCTATACAGAGTTCTCTGCTCAAGCTGACAGCTGCCAAAAAAAAACAACAAAAAAAAAAAACCCAGGCAGTCTGCCAAGTTTCACAACATTCCTCAGCTGGCAATGTATTGTTCTTTAGATCAAAGGAATGAACTTCAGTCTGTAAATGAAGCCACTTGAGGACTTAACCTGTTTCTAACACTTGGTTTCAAATTAAAATGATTTTTTGCTAGAAAATTTCTAGAAAAATATATATATATATATATATATATATATATATATATATATATATATATATATATATATATATATATATATATATATATATATATATTTTCAGAGACCCTAAAGAATAAAACGGTGGTTGTTGCAATGTTTCGTCGCACTGTATTTGGGCAGATGTCTTTCAAATGCAATTTATTTGGAATAAAATACACTTTTTACAGAATAAAAAAAAAACAGTAAAGTTAGCCCAATTTTTTTTTTTGTTATGCGTGAGAATTGTGATTCTCATTTTTTCCAGAATCGTGCAGCTCTACTTCTTTTACACTGATTCAGTCTTCTACTTGCCACAGAATAAAGGCGCAGTATCTTGCCAGCAATCATGCGTTACCTAAATACTTGCTCTTTGGATGTTTGCTGTGACTTATTCTTTACTTGGCATTTAAAAAAAAATAATTCTGTAACTGAAAATATAATTCATAATTCTAGAGTCGACGGAGTTGGAACTGGTGGAGAAATTGTTCCAGGGCCAACTGGTGCTGAGGACTCGCTGTCTTGAGTGCGAGTGTTTCACCGAGAGGAGGGAAGATTTCCAGGATATCAGTGTACCTGTGCAAGAAAATGATCCCCCCAAAGTGGAGGAGAACTCTGATAGTGAGTACATAAACTATTACCGTCTTTTACCACTTTTTGCAATGGAGGTTTTATCTGCCTTGCTATAGGTTTCCTTTTCTTCCTTCTACATTATTTCCTGATTGTCTGGCCTAAGTTGTTCATACGTGTTTAGAAATGGCTCCATTAATTTCCCCAGGTGATTTAATATGCAGATTGCTGGAAGATGCAGTTATTAGAGGGATAATGTAGGCAGCATTTACAGTGCATTCTTGTAAAAACCACCAACATCTGTCAGAACTGGACATAAGCATGGATAGCCAGATCCTTTTTAGAGGAACATCATGAGCAGTGAGAGCCCTGAGGAATTCGGCCTCTATGGCTACTTTGGTTTGATTAAATTGAAATTAGAACTTAAATATCTGATGCGCCCCTTGAGCATTCATTGAGAATTGCTACTCCATTCATCCAGCCAGATATTGGAGTTAGTTTATTTAAAAACAAATGTCAAATATCACACTAGTTTTTTACTTTTATAATAAATATTACAGAAAACGTTTTATTACTCAGATATTGTTAGTGTGATTTATGTGTGGCCCAGGAGGGTCTCCAAAGCCTTGACACCCCTGTTTTAGGATGGGTTCACACATGTACGGCCGCAGGTTCGTGCCTGGGGTCTGGTGTGTATCTGTTCACCAGTTCAGGTGCCATTTAGGTCTGAATTTGCACCTAAAACAGACGCAAGCATGCACCGGACCACAGCCGCCCTGGACAATTTGCATATATGTGTGAACCCAGCCCTAAAATAAACATATAAATATTTTCTAAAGTGGGGGCGAATTAGAATGGCTGTCATCAGTGCGGGTTTTTTTCCCCTGCTATCTAGGACTCTGTAGTGCTATGTTCACACCTTTGACCATGCAATTTCCCTACCGTTCCCACGCCTGCAAGCGGGCGAAAGTGCGTAAGGGTGCCATTCATTCTGAATGACAGCCCCGCACGTTTCCTAAGTGTAATGTGTGGGAACAGATGCGATTCCTGCACCCGCAGCCACACGCATAGTTGTGAACCCAGCGTTAAAGGGACTGCTGACCACCACACGGGAAGAAAGGGAAAATTTGCGACAGTGACAGAAATAAAAATCTAACTCTGGTTATAGCCTTTCCCTGCTATACAGGGGAGGGGGGTGTTTATTTTTTACCTAGTAGGTGTAATTCCAGAGGGCTTAGTCTTGCTTGCTTTTTAGTGGAGTGGTTCTGGGTTAGAATATCTCCTGATTCTAATGCTGTGACCTCCTTGGGGAGATTTTCCATCTCTTCCTGTCTGAAATGGCAAGAATTGAGAGGAAACATCCCCACAATGTCAACGTTACCAATTTTATTTATTTAAAAGGTTTTGGTCAGGACAGTGTTCATTGTAGTCTTAGGACTAAAATGGCATTTTAGTTATAGTCCCATTTTAGTCTTCTGCAATTTGATTTAGTCGACTAAATCTCCAGTACATTTCATTAATTGCAATTTAGTTTTAGTCATAGTCATAGTCTTTTGACTAAAATGGCATTTTAGTTTTACACTCATTTTAGTCATCTCAATTGTTTTAGTCGTATTTTAGTCGACTAAAATAGTATTCATTTAGTTGACTAAATTCAGCTTTGGGATGGTGGCATTGGTGAAGCATATAGAAAATGTAACATTTTGTTCTGTTTTACAGTCTCCCCTGATTCCAGATTGGAAATCAAGACTTTGAAATGGGCCATATCCCAGTTTGCATCAGTGGAGAGAATTGTCGGAGAGGATAAATACTTCTGTGAAAACTGCCATCATTACACAGAAGCCGAGAGAAGCCTTTTGTTTGACAAGATCCCGGAAATAGTAACCATCCATCTAAAATGCTTTGCTGCAAACAGCTCAGAGTAAGTCTGATTATACATTGGAGCTAAATATCTGATTTAGGGGGCTATGGCATACTTGTTTGCTAGACTTTGGTTCTTCTATGGCTCTGACTACATGTTGCTTCTACAGAGAATGGCTTCTGTGCCAATAAAAAGCACTGATTGGCTGCTTCTACGCCATACAGAACCAGTCCTTGGTCACGATTAAGGAGCATTTTCTTGAAGCAGTGGCATTGTTATAGTATGCCATCTCCACTATACAAGTATTTGTTTACAGTACATTGGAATGCAAATATTTTGAATGAGCTAAAGCTCCTATTTGTAGGTGTATTTGTATATACACATGTATAATATACACCGAACACAGTTCTCATCACCATACTGGGGGAGTGTTCTGTAGTTCACATAACTGAGAGCAACGTAGTTTATAAGATTGCAGCACATGAAGTTATCAGTTCTAGATTGTTTTTTTTTTTTTTTTACACTTATCAAACACATATGACAAACTATCAGTGGCATATTTTATAGTCAAAAGGAGAAGTTTATGGTTTACATTAATATTATTGGTATTTGTATAGCTCTGTCAATTTACGTAGTTCTTTACATATACACTATATTGTCAATAGTTTTGGGACGCCTTTCTTTACACGAACATGAACTTTAAATGGCATCCCAGTCTTAGTCCATAGGGTTCAATATTGAGTTGGCCCACCCTTTGCAGCTATAACAGCTTCAACTCTTCTGGGAAGGCCGTCCACAAGGTTTAGGAGTGTGTCTATGGGAATGTTTGACCATTCTTCCAGAAGCGCATTTGTGGCAGGTGTCCCAATACTTTTGACAATATAGTATATTTTGTACATTCACATCAGTCCCTGCTCGCAAGGAGCTTACAATCTAAGGTTGCTATCTCACATTCATTCATAGAGGGTGAATTTGGATAGGAGCTGATTAACCTACTAGCATGTCTTTTAAAGTGTGGGAGGAAACCTGCACAGAAAGAAACATGCAAACAGGCAGGTAGTGCTGTGGTCGGGATTCGAACTGATGACCCTAGTGCTGCCAGGCAGAAGCACTAACCCCTTAGTCACTGTGCTTTAACCTCCAAATTTTTTTTTTTTTTTTTCCTCTTTACAGATTTGACTGCTATGGAGGCCTTTCTAAAGTAAACACCCCTTTGTTAACACCATTACAATTATCTCTGGAGGAGTGGAGTACCAAACCGTCCCCGGACCTCTATGGGCTGTTTGCGGTGGTAATGCACAGTGGAGTGACAATAAGCAGTGGCCACTATACCGCCTACGTAAAACTTGATGACCTCCATAACTTTGAACTCAACCAAATCAAATTCCCCGGGGACCACCATGATATCGGTAAAACTGAACCTTTAACGCAGGATGTCCAAACATCCGATGAAAACCACGACGGTGAAACTTCATGTCGAGCCAATACGAACTTGCCATCAACTAGTAAAGTAAATAAAAAGGGTACAGACGCTGTTGGACTTCTTGGCGGCCAAAAAAGTAAATCTGACTTTGAGCAGCTGCCAACACCTAAAACTGAGAGAGTTTCCAGCGCTGTATCGGACGGTAAAGGACTTTCTGATACCAACGGCGATCTCCATTCGGATAACGATCAGAAAGTTCAGTCTTTTTCAGATGGACTCTGCTCAAGTAAATCCGCTGCCCATTTCTTACAAATTCTAAAGGAGTATGAAGGCAAATGGCTGCTTTTTGATGACTCTGAAGTGAAGGTCACAGAAGAGCGGGACTTTCTCACTACAATTTCCCCCACCACTCAGTCTACATCTACTCCCTATCTACTGTTCTACAGAAGACTAGCGAAGTAGAGTTCACCTACACTCCGCACCTTTTGTACATTGTATAAAGTCTTCCATTGTCAGAAAGGACAGTTGTGTGTGTATATAATTGTATTTTGTATATAACAGATATTACTGGATTGACGAGTCACAGTTTTCACCATAAACCTGTGGAATTATTGTGTTAAGCGTTTTGTATATAGTTTATGATTTTTGTTCTTGTACATTTTTTTTTTTTTCCCAGACACTTAATTACACTTGATTTATTTTCTAACTTTTTAAAATAAAGTTTCCTATCCAAAATTCAGTGGTCCCGTCACAGGACCGTGGCCATTACCAGGACAACTTTTTTTTTTATTTAAAATGAAGTCCTGGAATGTGGTTTGATAGAAAGCTACTTTACAAACAAGCAATAATGTATAGGCTTTATAAAACCTATTTATTAATGAATTTATAGAATGATGGCTTCTGTATGTTGTGCAGACTGAAAACCGTATAGCTTATATTGGGGTAACAGATTCTATATCAGTAACATTTTTCCTCTGGGCAGTTTCTAACTTTCATATATTAGAAAGTTTCTTACAATTTTTGTAATTAAAGTATTTCTTACTTTTGCCTTCATGTGTATTTTAACTATTTTTTTTTCTAATGCTCGGTTGCCAAATTTGTAAGGGCTAGTTTGTATCTCCTGACTTTAATGGTTTTTATTGTTGTGGCCCTTTTCGCACGGGCTGTCCAATCAGGTCCACCTGTCTTTTTTTTTTTCAGGCGGACCTGATTGGACTCTCCAGTCTCCCCTATGGAGTGGCGGATGTCAGCAGTGATATGTCTGCCACTATCTGGTCCAATCCTGTCCAAAATCCAGATGGTCCTATTTTCCATCCATCTGTATGGTGGATTGAATAAAAATGGACAGACTGGTTTCCCCATAGAGGAGATCAGGACTGTCTGTCTGTCTCTGCTCAGTGAGCGGAGATCGACATGTCATCCTCTTGCACAGAGAAGCGATCCCCTGCTGTGTAAACGGGGGCACCTGTGTGAAAGGGGCCATTTTAGCTTGGGTTCACCCTATTGTGAGGCGGGAACCAGCGTGATTAAAGCTGCATGATTCTGGCCGAAATGAGAATCACGATTTCTTTTATTTTTTTGCTTAGAACAAAAAGATCATGATTCTTTTGATGTAAAATCTTTCACATAATACAAAAAAAATTGGGCTAACTTTTACTGGTTTCTTTCTTTTTTTTTTTTTTTTTTTTTTTTTTTTTTTATTAAAGTAATTTTTTACAAAAGAAATTGCATTTGAAAGACCACTGTGCAAATACAGTGTGACAAAGTATTGCAACAACTACCATTTTATTCTCTAGGGTTTCTACAATTTTAGATGGATAAGGGCTGAAACGACTAATCGATTATGAAATTAATCGATTACTATTTTCATAATCGATTAATTGGCCAGTAACATAATGGGCTTAAAAATAATAAAATTAGCCCTTTATAGTACAAAAAAGAGCAAATAATCGCTACTGTAAATATTACTTTCACAGTTCTACAGTAAAAAAAATGAACCCCTTACAGTAGCGATTATTTGCTTTTTTTTTTTTTTTTTTTTTTTTTTTGGTACTATAAAGGGCTAATTTTAGTTTTTTTTTTTTTTTTTTTTTTTCCTTTTCAGCCGCTGCGTATTTGGAAAGGGTCATGGACTTTTTTTTTTAATGCAAAAAGGTGCTTTTTTGGTTCAATGGAGAAAAGCTGCAGAAAAGCATGTAATGTGTTTTTGCAGCAATTTGTATTTTTTAATCTGCCCAACAACAAATTGGCCAAAAAACTGTATTTGTCTTCTAATAGTGTATATACAGTATATCTCTTCTGTCTGTTATTCTCAGAGTGGATTCAATATTTTGCTCCCTAACCAATATAGTTGGTTGTTTATATTTACCACTGCATAGAGATATTTAAGAATACATTTTTTTTTAACCTTTTACATATTAACTAAATTATACATCACAATTTTTTTTTTTTTAAGGTTATTAACCGAAACAATCGACCAACTAATCGATTATGAAAATAATCGTTAGTTGCAGCCCTTAGACAGAGTGTTTGGGGGTTCTAAGTAATTTTCTAGCCCAAAAAAAGAAGATTTTTAACGTGAAACCAACAAATGTCAGAAAACGGTTTTAAGTGGTTAAACCTTCCTCACTTGCACACCAACGTCTATTCCTTTGACAAATGGTTACAATGTTTATACTTAAGTTTCTCCCTTCGTCTTTCAGGACAGCACCTGGAGAGAGCGCAGCTCCACCCACTTTCCCAGGAAACACTGCAGTCAGTTTCTTTAAAGACCGGACACTTCCACCATGGCCTCAGTTGTAGTGTTTCCTCCGCCATGGTGGAAGCGCTGCAGGGAACCAGGGGTGTGCTGCGCTTTCTCCAGGTGGTGAAGGTTTGGGCATACCGGATCGTTTTTCTTCTTTTCCTAAGACAGCCCAGCATCCTCCCTGACGTGTGGGGGATTCTCCGGTGCCTCCTCCTCTTCATGCTCGGCGAGAGCCAGGCTGCGAGGGTCCCGCTCCTACAGACCGGTGGCAGGGCTGTGGAGTAGAGCGGCGTCTATTCCACGGGCCGCACGCCTTCCGGGTTCGGATGGCAAGCGCGTCATTTCCGACCGGGGGCGGGGCCTCGAGCGGCGCGACGCGGCTTCCGGTTCCGGCCGCTGGAACGCAGGAGGGGGGGGCGGTCTCCACGGCTGATTTCATTTCCGGCCCTCACAGCGGTGAGCGGCCCGGGAAAATCAAATAAAAGAGCACAAACGCCGCTGTGTGTCCTGTCAATAATGGAGGACGATCAGACGGCGGTGGCAGGAGCCACAACAATCAGCCAGGCTCAGGTAAGCAGGGATACTGGTCTCTGTCTTTACTCTATGGGCATTTATAATGTTTATATAATGTTTATATATATCCCTTCCCTAAAAAAAAAAAAAAAAAAAGTGGGGAGCCTGCAGATCACTTGGTCCTGAGTACTAAAGGAGGGATAAGTGATTAATTATGTTTTAAGGTGGATCTGTGGGGTGATTCACCGGCTGTGGAACAGATCATAGGTGTTAAAGGGTTAACTTCCTTGGTGGTGTTTTTTTCTGTGTTCCTTATACAGCAGGTAAGCTGTTGTTTGTGAAATATGGTTCAGCTATTGTCTTTTTTCCCTTGGGATATTGCAGAAGGCTAAAGAAAAGACCAAGCATGTCTCCCCTATTGTTAAAAGGAAGTGTCCCTCTTGTAAGGGGTTACTGAGGGATTCCTGGCCCAAAGTATTATGCAAATCTTGCATTACGGACATAGTTAAGGAGGAGACAGCTCCTGCTAGTCCTGCAGCTCAACAAAGCGAATTGCTAAGCTCTTTCAGGAAGGAACTGGCAGACACCTTTGAGTCCTTCAGGTCCTACCTAGATAGGCGTCCAACGGTGCATAGCAGTGTGGTGCCACATTCTCAATCCTCTGTTTCAGCATCCAGAGGGGGCAGCGACTCAGAGGAGGAGGAAAGTAACATTTTACTAAATTCGGAGGAGGAAGCAGAAGACGTAAATGAAGCTTCTTCTCCTTCTTCTAGGTACAAGTTATCCCTTGAGGAGGTAGATGATCTACTAAGAACAATTCATACTACCCTTAACATCACAGAGGATAAGGCTCAGCTATCCCTACACGATAAGATGTTCCAAGGCCTCGGGGAGGAAAAACACAGGGTTTTTCCTGTACATAAATTCCTATCAGAGACCATTAAGAGGGAGTGGAAGGATCCAGAGAGAGCCCCCTTCTTTTCTAAATCCCTCAAGCGAAGGTTTCCGTTTGATGAGGATAGCTCGCATATTTGGAATAAAAAGCCAAGACTAGACGCAGCCTTTTCCCAGGTATCTAGGAATACTGACCTGGCCTTTGAGGACATGGGTATCCTTAAAGATACCATGGACAAAAAGGCAGACTCCCTATTAAGGAAGGCATGGGATTCTTCTTTAGCAAATTTGAAGCCTGCCATGGCCTCAACTGTGGTAGCCAGAAATCTGGAACACTGGCTGGAGCAGCTGAAAATCCACATTGAGGCAGGGACGACTCGTAAGGATCTGCTAGATACGCTACCGGTGTTATCAAAGGCGGTAGGGTATATAGCAGATGCCTCAGCGGAGTCAATCAGGATGTCAGCCAGATCCACAGCTCTGATAAACTCAGCTCGCAGGGCGTTATGGGTCAAGACATGGACAGGGGATACTGCTTCAAAGACAAAATTATGCGGTTTACCCTTTGAAGGTGATCTAGTGTTTGGCCCTGGGCTGGAAGCTATTCTTGACAGAACAGCTGACAAAAAGAAGGCTTTCCCTATAAAGAAGAAGGTACTTCCGCAAGGCAACAAAAATTTTCGTGCTTTTCGAAAGACCCCAGATACCAAAGAGGCAGGCTACAAAAGGCCTTGGAAGTCTCAAAGAGGGAGGGGTAAGTCAGGAGTACTTTTTCGCCCCCCAACCACAAGCCCAAAAACCCAGTGACGGTCACCCAACTGTGGGAGCAAGGTTACAGACCTTCTTTTTACAGTGGAAGACTATAACAAGCAGCCAGTTTATCCTCAAGACCATCTTGGAGGGTTACAGGCTGGAATTTTCTCAACCTCCTCCTGTGCGTTTTTACATAACCCAGGCTCCCCGAGACTCAGAAAAGTCACTAGCAATGACAGCTATCCTGAAGGACTTGATGCTACAAAGGGTGATAGTGAACGTACCCCCTGGGGAATTAGAACAGGGGTGCTATTCACACATATTTCTTGTGAAGAAACCGTCGGGAAAATTCAGGCTCATCCTGAACCTGAAGATTCTAAACAAGACTATCAGGTACAAGAAGTTCAGGATGGACACAATATTCTCAGTGAAGAATCTCCTGACCCCGGGATGTTTTATGGCTTCCATAGACCTGAGAGATGCATACTTGCATGTACCAGTAGCGTCAACATCTCAGAAACACCTAAGGTTTGCGATAAAACTGGGGGAATCTACCCTTCATCTCCAGTTCAGAGCTCTCCCTTTCGGGCTGTCATCCTCTCCGAGGATTTTTACAAAAATCCGGGCGGAGGCCTTGGCCCCACTCAGAGTAGAGGGGGTATCAGTCCTGCCCTATCTGGACGATCTACTAATTTTTGCCAAAACAAGGGACCTGTTAGTGAGAGATCTGGAAAAGACAATGAGACACCTGGTAGGTCTAGGATGGATAATCAACGAGGAGAAATCAAACTTGATTCCATCTCAGACCATACTATTCTTGGGCTACACAATAGATTCCATCCAGGAGAAAATTTTTCTCCCCGAAGGGAAGAGGGAGAAGCTTCAGGAGGCAGTGAAGAAGACGCAGACAAATATGCCAATCTCCATAAGAGCAGCTATGTCGGTCTTAGGGCTACTCACTGCGACTATTCCAGCGGTGCAGTGGGCACGTCTACATGGAAGGGAGCTCCAGCAGACAATTTTAACGAGTTGGTCCTATGGAGAGTCCCTAGAAAAATTAATAAGGATACCTGCGCGGGTTCAGAGGAAGCTTTGGTGGTGGAGAAATCACTCAAACCTGAACAGGGGTCTGCTCTGGAGTTTTCCTTTGCAGAAAAGATTAACAACAGACGCAAGTTCCTGGGGTTGGGGCGCCCACCTGGACGAGCAGATGGCTCAGGGGAGTTGGACAGACTGGGAAGCCAGAAAGTCCTCCAATTGGAGAGAGCTGAGGGCTATTCTCTTGGGTCTATGGGCCTTCGAAAGAACAGTCCGGGGCCATCATGTTCAGGTCCTATCGGACAATGCCACAGCGGTGGCCTATATATCAAGGCAGGGAGGAACAAGGAGCAGGGCTCTGCTATCCTTGGCACTCCAGATTCTAGCCTGGGCAGAAGACAGGCTAAACTCCATAACAGCGATACATCTGAAGGGAGATTTAAACCTTATGGCAGACTTTCTGAGCAGAGAAAGAATACTGGAAGCAGAATGGAGTCTGAATGTAGAGACTTTCCAACAACTAACAGAAAGATGGGGAATGCCCCAAATAGATCTTTTCGCATCCCAAAAGAATGCAAAAGTAGAGGCCTTCTTCTCACTGAACAGGCAGGATCAGGCAGAGGGATTGGATGCATTAGCGCAGCCATGGAAATTCCAGTTGTGCTACGCCTTTCCCCCCTTTCAGATGATCCCCTTGGTCTTAAGAAAGCTACAGAAAGAGAACACGACTATGATTCTGGTGGCTCCTTTCTGGCCCAAACGGGCTTGGTTCGCAACAATACAGGGGATGGCGGTGGAACCTTATTGGGAGCTTCCGCTTCGGAAGGACCTCCTAACGCAGGGCCCCCTTCATCACCCAAATACCCAGCATCTCAGGTTGACAGGTTGGTTACTGAGGAGCAGATGTTAAAAAATAAGGGCTTTTCAGATAAACTGGTCTCTACCCTGCTGAACAGTCGTAAGGAGGTTACCAGGGCCATCTACTTCAAAACGTGGAAGCGATTTAATAGCTGGTGTGCGATTGGGATACTTTCGCCACAGGAAATCGCTCCAGTGCTAGAGTTTCTCCATGAGGGAATGGAGATGGGGTTGGCAGCTAGCACCCTAAAAGTGCAGGTAGCTGCATTATCGGTTTTTCTTGAGAGGCAATTATCAAGGGAGCCGCTTATTATTAGGTTTTTCAAGGCATTGGCCAGAGCTAGGCCAATACCTTTTAAGTTTTTTCCTAGATGGGACCTGTCTGTGGTTCTGCGGGGTCTAATCAAAGGGCCTTTTGAACCTCCAGAGGAAGCATCAATCAGGCTATGGTCGTTAAAAATAGTCCTGTTAGTAGCAGTAACTTCAGCTAGGAGAGTAAGCGAGTTACAAGCTCTTTCCATAAGAGAACCCTTTTGTTATATTTTTCCAGACCGGGTAGTGCTAAAAACTGACCCGGGTTTCTTGCCAAAGGTGGCATCAGCATTTCATAGGGAACAAGAGATAATTCTCCCTACCTTTTGTCCTAACCCGTCCAGTGCTAAGGAGAGGTCTTTCCATTCCCTGGACGTGAGAAGGTGTTTATTACATTATATAGAGATAACGAAAGATTTTAGAAGATCAGATTCGCTCTTTGTTCTCTTCTCTGGTCCACGGAAGGGGTATAGAGCATCCAAAAGCACCATAGGTAGATGGCTCAGAATGGCCATCAGCGAAGCTTATAAAGCTTCAGGAGCAGAGCCCCCTAAGGGGGTAGTAGCCCATTCAACAAGGGCAGTAGCAACGTCCTGGGCAGAGAGGGCAGGGGCTTCCCCGGGTCGGATCTGTAAAGCGGCCACGTGGACAAGTTTCTCCACCTTCACCCGCCACTACAGGTTGGACTTGCTATCAGCAGCGGAACAGTCGTTTGGCAGGAAGGTCCTGCAGGCGGTGGTCCCACCCTAGAGTAAGTACTCTTTTATCATCTCCAGGTGCTGTCCTGAAAGACGAAGGGAGAAAACCCTAGTTAGACTTACCGGTAACGGTATTTCTACGAGTCTTTCAGGACAGCGCCGATGACCCGCCCTAAGTTTTGAGGTTGTGAGATGTGTTATTGCTGTGTTCTGCTTATCTAATTTCAGCATGGCTGGAGGTACTCTATGAACAACTGAGGCCATGGTGGAAGTGTCCGGTCTTTAAAGAAACTGACTGCAGTGTTTCCTGGGAAAGTGGGTGGAGCTGCGCTCTCTCCAGGTGCTGTCCTGAAAGACTCGTAGAAATACCGTTACCGGTAAGTCTAACTAGGGTTTTCACTGCTAAAGAATGTTGTGATTCCTGGCAGACTGCCCATTTTTTTTTTTCTTTTCTTTTGACAGCTGTGGCTTCAGAAGAGCAGAGAAAATTCTTTGCATAGCAAGTATCTCGAAATGGAAAAAAAAAAAAAAATTGCGATAGTGGTTCTTGACGATTAATTGTGCAGCTCTAGCGTGTTTCCAGTACCGCTTCCCACATCACATCCCCCCCCGCAGGCAGTTCACGCTGCCCTATGTGAACAGCTGAGCGTGTCCATAGAAAGTTAATAAAATAGAAAGTGATCTCCTGCAGTAATAAACTGTCACACACAAAGAAAGAAGTGCAATGGTGATGCACCAAAATAAAGTTCAAGTGATGTGCAAAAATATTCTTGATAATAAATAATAATCATTCCGTGTCTTCACACAACTGTTATGTGCTCCCAGAACTCTCGCCTCCAAACAATGTATATCCAGCCTACAGGATACAATGTATTGCCACAGGTGATGTGTTATCAGCTTCTCAAGGCACATATAGTAACTCCTATATCAAGCTCCAGACTTCAAACTTTTAACATATTGCTATAGGCTTCAGTTAGATAAAAAAAAAAAAATGCCCTCCCGAAGAAGAGAGAAGAACTTCTGCTTGAGTGGCCGAAGTGGAGGTGAGAGCAGGTACCTTTTAAAACTTTTGAGTGGAACTCAGCTTTAAGCCAACTTTTTTTTTTTTTCTTCATAGTGACCTTGGGTATTAATATTGGAGCACCTCATGTATTTGGAGAAGTGATGTTTTCTCCAGTGACGAGGTGCAAAAATGAAGCTGGCAGCTGTGATTATGTGGGTAAAGGTCTGTGCCTATGCTGAATAGGTCTAGCTATGGAAAGGGTTTTGTAAAAATACTGGTAATGTCCACAATTGTTTTATTTTTTTTTTTTTAAAACGTGGCGGAGTAGAACCTTGTAAGACCTCTGCATTACCTAAGGCAGTGTTTCTCAACTCCAGTCCTCAAGGGCCCCCAACAGGTCATGTTTTCAGGATAGCCCTCAGATGAAATGGCTGTGGTAATTACTAAGGCGGTGAAACTGATCAAATCACCTGTGCTAAATAATGGCAAGCCTGTAAACATGACCTGTTGGGGCACCTTGAGGACTGGAGTTGAGAAACCCTGACCTAAGGAACGTGTAGGAAAGGAGTCTAGGTGCCCGCGTTCTGTCAAGCAAATAAATGAGCTCTAAACTTAGAGAATTAGGTAAGGCTCCATTCCCACTTGTGTCACTCCTAGGTTGTGTGATTTGTGATGCAACTTTGGATGGGTGACTTGGATCAAACTTTGGCTTTGACTGTTGTATAGCTGTTGAATGAATAACATTAAAGTGGAACTTCAATTATTTTTTTTTTCTTCTATACAATCTTCTGCCCTTGTTTTAACTGTGGATAGTAAAACTTTTTTTCTGTAAATACCTTCTACAACCCATTTCCTGTTTCTTGTCTGATCACTAGCCCCCTAGGTTTAAGACGACATGAGAGCCAGGGGCAGGCTGACCACTCGGGCACTGTCAGAGGGCCCCATGCCACTAAGGGGCCCCATCAGGATTGCCAGCCTCAATAAAACCAGGGACAGTATGTAAAAATCAGTTTTTTTTAAAAATCCCAAGATTATAGCTGCCTCTCCTCTCCAGCACCTTTTCAGTGTGTGTGTGTGTGTGTATATATATACTGTGTGGCCCCATAATCTATTGCCTGGGGGCCCCATGAGTTGTCAGTCCGCCCCCGATGAGAGGTCGGCAGGAAGGGAGGGATGAGTCATAAGAGGGCCAATGAGAGCTGGAGGTGTGTCTGTAAATCCAGGAAGTGAACAGGCAGCAGCTTCAGCTGCCTACAGTTAAAATGGATGCAGCCAGACTCTGGTGTCCGTTTATGAAGCAGTGATCAGCGGTGATCCCGAGGATCGCCGCTGATCACAGTCCATAAACAGTTTATGAAACAGTGATAATCGGGGGAGAACATGTTTGAACTTGTTCTCCCGCCGATTATCTCTACACACGGAGAATCCTCATTGACTGACACAGAAACGGCCAGTTTATGAAGCGGTGATCTCAGCGCTTCACTGGCGATCTGTGTCAGAATTCACACTCCCAGGTTCACCAGCTCAGAGCTGGTGAATCGGGGAGTGAAGAGGAAATCTGGGGGGATCTGAGGGGGAAGGAGGAAGTTTTTTAACTTCCTTATGCCTCGTTCAGACCCCCCAACACTGTAAGCATATCCCCCTGTCCTATTTATGTGTATACATATATACATATAATGTGTATATGTATATATATATCATGTGTGTGTATATACATGTATATATAGTGTGTGTGTGTGTATACATATGTGTATAATGTAGGGGGACTCGTTATTTTATTAACATTAATCCAAGCCGTTGAGCGGTGATAATTTATCACTGCTTGATAAACTGACATCTGGTACTATAATCTTGTAAAGTCTCACGAGATTCCAGTATCAGGGGCCGTTCTCCACTGTTTGAAGCATTTGTAGATCGCTTCACTCCTCCAAAGGTGAAGCGATCTACACCGCTTCATAAACAGGCACACAGAGGAGAAAGATCTTCACTGTGAATGCCGGAGAACGAAGCAGTGAATAGATTTCACTGCTTCATAAACGGACACCTCAGTGGAGGGAGATTTCTGAAGCATATTTGGCAAGTACAGAATTACAGTATATATATAAAATAATATGCAAAGTGGTTGGAGGGAAGCTTCAGAACGGCAAAGATGTTTTTATTACAAATTATGTGAGCAGACCGCAGTTCCTCTTGAAGATGCAACTTTTGAGCGTTTACATTGTCTTCGGTACTCAAGTCACATGAAAAGTAGTGTCACCTTTTTACTAACATACAAAAAGGGGGAGGAGTTCCCTGGTATTGCTACCAGGATCCAAAAGCGGCTACTTCTGCAACAAGGAGTCAGGGTCTAAATTGGTTCTATAAAATTACAAAGTTTATTGGTCCCATTTCGGGGCAGACTACATAAATGAAAAATGTGAATTTAAATATAGATACCGTTTCATACAACATACTTCTAAGTGCCGGTTCACACAGGGGCAACTTGTCAGGCGACCAAGTCGCCTCCCGTTCTGTACAATGGAACCGTTCTAATAGGAGCGACGCAAGTCGCTCCGACTTAGAAAAAGGTTCCTGTACTACTTTAGGGGCGACTTGCATTGACTTCTATACAGAAGTCGTTTTGCAAGTCGCTGTGGAAGTCGTGTGCAGGTCGCCTCGGTAAAGCGACCTGCAAGTCGTGCCGCCCCTGTGTGAACCGGGGCTCAAGGTTCTCCTCAAAGGATAAGATTACTCGAGAAGAATAATGTTGTGGAAACATTCAAAAACGGGAAGGACACACAAGTACGGACAAATACACAGGAAAACAATCAACACACTAAAACACAGAAAGTCCGGACGCCAGTCAACTATTCACAATGAAACTGACGTGCGACAAAATCGCATCAATGCACTAGCGGCATGTGGAGGAAAAATATAGGGAAAAATTACCTAATTTCCACAGGAAAAAGTTGTGTATTGCAGTTTCATACTGAATGGCCCCCGGAGGGGGATAACGATACTGGCAATACCCCTAAATCATGAGAGAACTCTGTTGGTCAAAATAGAAAGTGTAAAGGGAGTGACACTTGCTGACTGACAGTTCGTTATTGACGCTGCGTTTAGTTGAATAGCATGTCCTTACTAATGGATCAAAATAATCTTCGATAGATAGCCTTCACATTTTTTCCATAGACATAATGTGATTCCAGCTGATATAAGATTAATCAATGATATGGTACCGTTCCAAGAAGGGACAATCAGAGTGATTTCAGTAATAAGGAATATCCCAGCTGGTTAACAGGTGTCTTACAAGGGATTAATGGGGCACTGTTCCATATCCAGGAATGTGATAATAATGACTCAGCGTATATCCAGCTGAGAAACTCTTTGCGATTTCAGAATGCTGGTTGATCACTTTTATCCAATACTGTTGTGCATAGATCTAATAGCTTTCTAATTGATTAATCAGGCAGTTTTTGACTCATACGGTCTTTTCCAGCAATCACTGACCTGTGATTCAGGGGAGAAAGGAGGAAGTGCTTCAATACTTTACCACACCGTTCAGAGTCATTACTGTTGCGTCCCATACGGTCCTTGCAGGGGCTGGGGTCCTACCGTGTCGGTGCCTCCATAATGCCTCTCGTACGGTGGGACAAGCCTGTCCTTCAAAACTGGGCCGCTGGGTCTTCACAAATTGTGGTGTCACTCGTGCACACAAAACTCCTCGGGTGGATGTAGAGCTAGCATCTCCTACCCCGCAGTATAGTTTGAATGGGGCATGTCGTCGGCCGGCGTCACGTGGCTGCTGTGACGTCAACGCGTTTCACTAGATGATTAGCGTAGCTTCGTCTGGACTAGGACTTATTTTTCACCGTCGATTGTTGGTTCAGCAGCACTGGTTTTTCCTCTTCTCCCCTTGTTTTGCTAATAACCTTTTTACTACGTTGCATAGATTTTAATGGCTTCTATTGAAATACATGGGCTGTGACTTGTCATGCAACTTTGTGTCCAAAGTCACATGATAAGTTGTATAAGTGTGTATGGGGTACAAAGGGAGTTATCCTACCATTGTATCATAATTTTCTTGGAGCATACCCAGTGCTTTGCACATCCCTTGAGTTTGCATAGTTTTGGCCTGTAAAACGGCCCACGGCCAGTGCTTTCTATTGATGAATTTTGTCCTATGAGACGTCGTCACTGGGGCAACTGAGTAAAGCCCCATTCAATTTTAAAGCTCGACATGTTTGGTATCAATTAACTCGGTACAACCTCGCCCATTACCAAAAAAATTGGGTAAATTGGCTGTATATTGCGTTGATGTGCCCCTAATATCACATACTACGAAAAATTGGACCTACCACACTATTTTAGTCTCTAGGATGTCCACTTTCAGAAAATACAGTGGGGCAAAAAAGTATTTAGTCAGCCACCAATTGTGCAAGTTCTCCCACTTAAAAAGATGAGAGAGGCCTGTAATTGTCATCATAGGTATACCTCAACTATGAGAGACAAAATGTGGAAACAAATCCAGACAATCACATTGTCTGATTTTTGAAGAATTTATTTGCAAATTATGGTGGAAAATAAGTATTTGGTCTCCTACAAACAAGCGAGATTTCTGGCTCTCACAGACCTGTGTCTTCTTCTTTAAGAGGCTCCTCTGTCCTCCACTCATTACCTGTATTAATGGCACCTGTTTGAACTTGTTATCAGTATAAAAGACACCTGTCCACAACCTCAGTCACACTCCAAACTCCACTATGGTGAAGACCAAAGAGCTGTCGAAGGACACCAGAAAAAAAATTGTAGACCTGCACCAGGCTGGGAAGACAATCTGCAATAGGTAAGCAGCTTGGTGTGAAGAAATCAACTGTGGGAGCAATAATTAGAAAATGGAAGACATACAAGACCACTGATAATCTCCCTCAATCTGGGGCTCCACGCAAGATCTCACCCCGAGATCACAAGAACGGTGAGCAAAAATCCCAGAACCACACGGGGGGACCTAGTAAATGACCTGCAGAGAGCTGAGACCAACGTAACAAAGGCTACCATCAGTAACACACTACGCCGCCAGGGACTCAGATCCTGCAGTGCCAGACGTGTCCCCCTGCTTAAGCCAGTACATGTCCGGGCCCGTTGTTGTGGAATCTCATATTAGCCAATGTATTTCATATATATATATATATATATATATCTATATCGATTTGCATATATTTTATTGATAATTATTATTATTCATATTATTATATAGTAGTGGTTTTATCAATATTATTATTCAGTAAGTAAAGCAACAATTATTAATCTTTAATAATGTATATTGTGTTTTCCATAGATTTAGAAAGTCTTCATTTATAAGTGTTGAACTTTAAATGACCTCTGCTTTATGACAAGTACTTGTACACAGGTGTTATCGAAAATGTATTAAGATAGTTTACTGGGTGAAAGTTCATTTGGATAGATTCAAGTAATATAGAATTGTCTCAAGTCTGAAATGCATATAAATCAGACAGATAAAGATATGAAAACAGGTGGTTTAGAAATAATTAAAGTTATGTACAGTACATGAAATTAAGTTTGACAAGGTCAAACAAAGGTCTGCTTGTGCCCTCATTAAAACTGTTAAAATACATACATATAGTGAGACATATAACACATCTGGTGGGGTTATTGAAAGTTCATTGTCTCAGTCGTAAATCTGCAAATCCTTGAAGCTAGTATCAAGATAAGGAGAGTTTGATAACACAGCTGGGTGCCAGACTGTCTCTATACAGGTGTTTTTAATTGGACAAAAACAGTTATAAATCACTTTAATGAACATATAGGAATTTTGGGAATAATTAAGTTTATCTGGTTGTAGAACAAGTGTCAGATTTATGGTTGGTTACTTTGACATAGATCTTAGTGACCAATCATATGTAAGACAGATAGTTGAGATAAGACTTGTAAAAGGGTATATAAATGCAAGCTCTACAATTGTTAGACAGACAAGTCAGATAGGAGCTCATAAGGCTGAACTCTATGTATGCTGCCCTATTGCATGGGTCATAGAGGTCAGAACCAATGGCAAAGTATCTGTCCTAACTTGTCCCCTCGGACAAGTCAGATAGGAGCTCATAAGGCTGAACTCTGTGTATGCTGCCCTATTGCACGGGTCATAAAGGTCAGAACCAATGGGCAAGTATCTGTCCATAACTTGTCTCCTCGTACGAGTCAGAGAAGACTTCTTAACTTGTTCCAGAATGTGGTCTCAGGTGAATTTCCCTCAAGAACTTGGTCGAGCTGGAACCCAGAACTCTGTGAGGGGACCAGACCACTGGCAGATCGGCTGGTCCCTATCAGGTGAGAGGTTCCCAAGAATTGGCAGAAAAGACCTATTCTGGTTCAAGGTGAGAACAATTCACAATTGTTTAAATTTGGTTAGAGGATAAGAATATTTATATCTAATATGCTTGCATTGTAAGAAACTGTATAAATTAGATCTGTATCTTGTAATACTTTGAACATAAACCTGTATGTTATCAGCTGTTAATAAACCTGCATTGCTGAAGTTCTGCCTGGTTCGATACTTTACTATTCTACTTGATTTGGTGGCCCGTACGGGGACAGCATAACCTCAACTTCGATCTTGCCTAACTCCATGCTGGTGAGGCACTGGGCTCAACACAATTTTGCGCAATTTATATCAGGTTAGCAGACACCTATTATTAGTTCTGCATTGTGTTGTGCCGTGTTTTGCTAGCGCTAGGAGGGGCAGGTGGTTGTTGTTGGGGTATTGCTGTCCACCAGGCAGATCTTTGTGATGGCAGGTTGGGCTTTCTCAACTGTAGGTGCCTTAAAGTACATTGTACAGGATGAGATACCCTGGGTAGAAAATGTATTTATTTATTTATTTATGTTTTTTTCTCTTTTCTCTTTTTCTTTCAATTCTTTCTTTTCCGAAGGGGTACCCCTGTAGAGGGTTAATTACTCTCTATGTAAACCTAGGCGTAACATGCATGTTGGTTCCCTGGACTGCAAAAATTAGTCAGGATGAGGTTTTGGGGACTTAAAGACCCCTGGAGAACTTGCGTAACATGCATGTTGATTCCCTGGACTGCGAATTTAAGTCTGGATGAGGTTTTGGGGACTTAAAGACCCTTGGAGAGCTTGCGTAACATGCATGTTGTTTACCTTGACTGCAAAATTTTGTCTGGATGAGGTTTTGGGGACTTAAAGACCCCTGGAGAACCTGCGTTAACATGCATGTTGGTTTCCTGGATGGGTAATCAATCAGGAGAAGGCTTTGGGGTTATCAGATCCCTAGAAAGCCTAAGTTAAAAAACTGAAACAGTACTGATATGTAGCTACTAGTAGAAAAGGTACCTTTGTGGTGTAAAATAATACTCATGAGTTTAGAAGGTTGATGTCAGGAAAGGTAAGTCCTGACAGGTAAATAAGGTGAAGGTTTTGGAGCTCCATTTGTTAACAAAGTTAAAAGGTATGTATTGTCTTTGTGCTATAAGTGTATGTGTTTATATGTATCTGTTGTAACGGTCTGTGTACTAACTGAGTTAAGATCAGGTTGAGACATTCCTGATCGCCGTGGCAAGCAGGGCTTGGCGGTTTTTCGTGTCTTGAGACAAGCGTTTTGGTAAGGAGACGTATGCGCGTACGGTGCCTATTGGCTTTACTCTGAGCACTGCTGTCCATAAGTAATTACTAACTAACCTGTCAGTTTTAATAATTTTGTGAATGTTTGTATATTTATATATAGTCAGGAATTGTGTTCATGTGTATGCATACTTTGCTAGGTGGAGTGACTGTGCATTGCTATATTGAAAACAGAAGATAATGACATTTTGTTAATGAATGTTCACAAATGTAAGTTAATTTCTTTGTAATCTTTGTAGACTGTTAGGGAATATTGTATGTGTGAGGGAGACTGATCATCTCCCAAATTAGGTTAGAATAAGTCTGTAGTGGTTGTAAAAACGTTGGCGTGAAAGGACCCTGTGTGTTAGTTCTATGAGTGAATTGTAAGAAGTATGTAACTGATGCTGAATTCTGCATAGTGTATGATGAATATGGAAATGGTATGTATCCTCCATACAAATACAAGAACTTTCTGTGTCATATCTTTGATTTTGTGACACTTGGTATTAGTATTTGATAGGAGGATTTATATTTATATGAGTTAAATGTGTGTGTGTTTTTTGTTTTTTTGTTTTGTTTTTTTTATGAGGTGTGAAATGAATCCCTATGTGAATGATTGTATGTGTCTTTTGTAGAGAGGCTAGGGATTGATACATCTATGGTGACTGATTGACTTTAGCGTCAAAGTTCTAAATGTTATTGGCAGTGAGTGAGTGTGTGTGTGGAAGGCACGATTCATTTTTTATTTTTTATTTATTTTTATTTTTTTTATTATATTCTTTTGAATATGTACCTCAGCTAGTTAGCACCATTAATGAGCTGAGGGAGTTAGAAGTTATTTAAACTGTAGAAAAAAGAAAGTTGTTTGTTTTAAGTAATTTACGACACAAAGTTCACCCATATTTTTTTTTTTAGTATCCAGCATACTGCTTCTGGAAGGAAAAAATCTGTAGATAAATTCAATGCCGCTAATGTAATTAATGTCATGCTTAACAGATTTTACAGTTGTAGGTTTTACATGTTAGACAAAATACTGTATTTTTTTTTCAGTATGTGTTTAGGAGCTTATGTGCAACAGCATTAAATCACTTTTTGTGACAGCTCATCTCAGTGCTCTGTACTGAGATAAAGGGGCACGTTTAGGTGCCTTTAGACAGAAACTGGATGAGATGACCAGAAAATAAATAAAATCTCAGAATACGTTCTTATTCTTAAACATTTGTTGATTTTTTATAATAGGTATTTTGTCTTTTATATTATGGACTGTAGTAGTGAAAGGTGCATTTTATTTTTAGTGTATCATTCTTGTAAGTAGGGTGCTTATTCTCCCTTGTAGCTTTTGTTGTTTATTTTGTCATGTCCCTATCTTATTGTACAGTATTATGTATACTGTCATCTTTATATATTTGCCGATTTAGTAGTATTCACAAAGATAGCAGTGGGATTTATTTATTTGGTAACAGGGAACTCCAAATTTATATTTGTTTCTTATTTTCTAAAAAAGAATAGTGAAGAGTGATGCATGGTAACAGTGCTACCATCTTATTATATGTGCTATATGTAGCACATACAGGGGGGTGAATTAGATAATTAGAGTCTTAATTTTTAATCTTAGCTTGTAAGCTCTGGTGAGCAAGGTCCCTTCTTGGTATTGGCTAGAACTTATTTTGTCCTACCTGATTACAATATTTAGTAATTATCGGTTGATTATTAGTTTGCCTAAATAATTTGTTTCTTTATTCCAGGAGCAGCCAGCACGTTTTCATATGCAAAGTTATACTTTGTAAAATTTCACTCCTTTTGATTTTTTTATTATTCAAGTTCCTAGTTATGCTACTACAGGTGGCAAAGTCAGTTTTTTTATTAGGGTCACTCTGCATTAATATGATCTAATTAACAATAAAATTTGTATATAATTATTCTTAACCACTTGACGACCGCCTCACGCCGATGTACGTCGGCAAGGTGGCACGGACAGGCAAAATCACGTACATGTACGTGATTTGCCTTCCGCGGGTGGGGGGTCCGATCGGTCCCCCCCCCGGTGCCCGAAGCGGTCGCCATTTCTTCCCGGGCGATGAGAGGTGAGGGGGCGGCCATCCATTGTTGGCCACCCCCTCCCGATCGCTCCCGGCGAATAAAAATGCTTCCTTTCCCTCTGTAATGTAAACAGAGGGAAAGGAAGTGATGTCATCTCTCCTCGAGCCGGTCTTTTCGTCGCCGCGCCGAGGAGAGAAGACATCCAAGTAAGTCTGCACAACACTACACATTCAGTAGAACACGCCAGGCACACTTTCACCCCCCATCACCCCCCGATCACCCCCCTGTACCCCCTGTCACTCTGACACCAATAGTATTTTTTTTTTTTGCATTGGTGTCAGTTTGTGTCAGTTAGAAGTGTTAGGGCAGTTAGGTTAGCCCCCTTTAGGTCTAGGGTACCCCCACTTAGGTCCAGGGTACCCCCCTAATAAAAGTTAACCCCTTGATTACCCCCCGTCACCAGTGTCGCTAAGCGATCGTTTTTCTGATCGCTGTATTAGTGACACAGGTGACGCTAGTTAGGGAGGTAAGTATATAGGTTCGCTGTCAGTGTTTTATAGCGACAGGGACCCCCATATACTACCTGCTAAAGGTTTTAACCCCCTGATTGCCCCCTAGTTAACCCTTTCACCAGCGATCACCGTATAAGTGTTACGGGTGACGCTGGTTAGCTAGTTTGTTTTTTGTAGTTTATTACAGTTTATTACAGTTTATTATAGTTTATTATAGTTTTAGGGCACCCGCCGTTTATTACCCTATAAAGGTTTAACCCCCTAATTGCCCGGCGGTGATAGAAGTTAAGTTTTTAGGATCAGATAAGGTCTGCGTCGCCCCAGGCAGCGTCAGGTTAGCGCCAGTACCGCTAAAACCCACGCACGCAGCATACACCTCCCTTAGTGCTATAGTATCTGAGCGGATCGATATCTGATCCGATCAGATCTATACTCCCCAGCAGTTTAGGGTTCCCTGAAACGCAGTGTTAGCGGGATCAGCCCAGATACCTGCTAGCACCTGCGTTTTGCTCCTCGGCCCAGCCCTGCCCAGCCCACCCAAGTGCAGTATCGATCGATAACTGACACTTACAAAACACTAAGCACACATAACTGCAGCGTTCACAGAGTCAGGCCTGATCCCTGCGATCGCTAACAGTTTTTTGGTAGCGTTTTGATACAGTCGCCAACAGTCAGGAGCTTTTTTGCCTGTGAGTCTCACTAGTGTACCCCTAAATTTAGAGCCCAAAATGGCAAATAGAAGGTACACTAGTGAAGAGGCCTACACGTTTCTGAGTATGACAGATAGTGAAGAGGAAGTCACTCATCTGTCAAGTTCAGGCTCAGAATACGAACCTGTAGAGGACAGCGGCTCCATGACAGATAGCTCTGACGACAGAGTTGTGGTCCCTGCTAAGGTCAGGCGTACCAGACCCCAATCTTCTTCTGTCCTTGAAGTGCAAGAACCGCAGGGCTCTCGTATGGAGCAGAGCAGTACTAGTGCCGCTACTCCTTCTGGTGAACTGGCAAGCACCAGCGGCCGAGTACACCCTGGTCGTACATCCAGCACTGCAGTAACACTTGGTGACGTGGCGAGTCCCATAAGTGCAGTTCAAGCTGGCGAGGTGGCAAGCACAAGTAGGGTCCCGCTGCCACCAAGAAGACAAAGACAGGCCCGTCGTGCCCATAGTGCCCTTCCTGCTGCATTGGCCAATCCGAATTGGGAACCTTCCACTTCTGCAGCACCCGTACTTCCCCCTTTCACTGGCCAACCCGGAATTCAGGTGGAAACAGTTGACTTTACGCCACTGGATTTTTATTCACTGTTTTTCACCGAAGATCTCTATAGATCTATTGTGGACCAAAGCAATTTATACGCTGGTCAACACATCGCCGCTAATCCCCAGTCCTCCCTTGCCAGAGCTTGGAGACCAATTACGGTCTCCGAATTTAAGACCTTTCTGGGCCTTTCCCTCCTCATGGGGTTGAATAAAAAGAGTAAGTTGCGGTCATATTGGTCCACTGACCCAATTTACCATTCACCCTTGTTCTCTGCTTCCATGGCCAGGGCACGATACGAGCAGATTTTGCGGTTCATGCACTTCAACGACAATGAACTCTGTCGTCCTCGTGGAGACCCTGCATACGATCGGCTCTACAAAATTCGGCCCCTCGTAAACCACTTCAACCAACGTTTTGCAGACTTGTTTACCCCCCATCAAGTTGTCTGCGTTGATGAGTCCCTGATTAAGTTTTCTGGCCGCTTGTCATTCAAACAGTACCTTCCCAGCAAGCGTGCCAGATACGGGGTCAAGATGTATAAGCTCTGTGACAGGGCCACAGGCTATACATGTAGATTTATGGTTTACGAGGGAAAAGATAGTCACGTAGAGCCGACAAACTGCCCTGACTACATAGGAAGCGCTGGCAAGATAGTGTGGGACTTGGTGTCACCCTTATTCGGAAAGGGGTACCACTTGTACGTGGACAATTATTATACGAGCGTGCCACTTTTTAGTCACTTGTTTGATCAGCAGATTGGAGCATGTGGCACCGTGCGACCTAATCGCCGGGGCTTTCCCCAGCGGCTTGTAGATTCCCGTTTTAGGCTGGGGGAGAGAGCCTGCTTGAAGTATAATAATTTGTTCGTTATGAAGTGGAGGGATAAGAAGAATGTTTTCGTTCTCACCTCCCTTCATGCAGACACGACGACCCAAATTTCTACGGCGACTGGTGTTGTGGAGAAACCCCTCTGTGTCCACGAATACAACCTTAATATGGGAGGGGTGGACCTCAACGACCAGTTGTTGGCGCCGTACTTAGTTGCCCGTAAGGCCAGACGCTGGTACAAAAAAGTGTCTGTATACTTATTTCAATTGGCTTTGCTGAATGCTCATGTGCTATACAGAGCTTCAGGACAGACTGGATCCTTCCTTAAATTCCAGGAAGAGATCGTCAGAGCCCTTCTGTTTCCAGACGGTGCTCTACCTCACCTTCCCCAACCAAATGCAGTAAGCCGGCTGCATGAGCGGCATTTTCTTTATGCCATCCCGAGTACCCCTACCCAACGAGCCCCCCAAAAAAGATGTCGTGTCTGCAGCAAGCGCGGATTTAGGCGTGACACCCGGTCTTATTGTCCCTCCTGTCCTGGCAATCCTGGTCTTTGCATGGGTGAATGCTTTGAACGCTACCATACATTAGTTGAGTATTAGCGTAGGGTTCAGCACTGCACAGACTAGGCACACTAACACAGGGTCTCCCAAGATGCCATTGCATTTTGAGAGACCCAAACCTGGAACGAGTTACAAAAGTTAAAAGTTACTAAAAAAAAGTGTAAAAAAAAAATTAAAAAAAAAATTAAAAAAAATAAAAACACAAAAAAAAATATAAAATAAAAAAACCAAAAATAGTTGTTGTTTTATTGTTCTCTCTCTCTCTATTCTCTCTCTATTGTTCTTCTCTTTTTTACTCTATTCTATTCTGCAATGTTTTATTGTTATTATGTTTTACCATGTTTCCTTTTCAGATTTTTCATACTTTACCGTTTACTGTGTTTTGTTGGTAACCATTTTATTGTTTTCAGGTACGCCATTCAGTTGCAGCGCGGATTTATTTATCTTGACAGCAACAGTGTTTGCTCCCACGATATATAAAGCCGTGACTCCAGCGCTGTCGGAGGTGATTTCACCACCACAGTTACATACTTCAGCATATATGCCGAAGCGTGGGGGCAGCAGTGGGTGGAGGAGCAATTTGCTCCTGCCTTTTGTGGGAGGATGCCCCCATGCTTCGGCATATATATATTTTAGGCACAGGTTGCGTTAAATGTTTTATTTTTTACTATGTTTTTTTTTTGTATTTGCTTTGCAGGTATGGTAAGTATTACTGTTATACTGTAATGTTACTTTGTTTTATTGTTAACCATCATTTGCTTAGCAGGTACGCCATTCAGTTGCAGTGCGGATTTATTTATCTTGACAGCAACAGTGTTTGCTCCCACGATATATAAAGCCGTGACTCCAGCGCTGTCGGAGGTGATTTCACCACCACAGTTACATACTTCAGCATATATGCCGAAGCGTGGGGGCAGCAGTGGGTGGAGGAGCAATTTGCTCCTGCCTTTTGCGGGAGGATGCCCCCATGCTTCGGCATATATAAATGGTGCATGTATGCCCATCATTAGAAGTGGGTGGATGAAGGGAGGTATTCTAATGGTGGGCATACCCACCGATCAATATCTTTTTTTCGTTCAGCCCACAGGCTGCATGAAAAAAAAGTTTACAATATATGCCTAACAAGGACCAGCAACGTACTGGTATGTTGCTGGACTTTGAGTGGTTATACCAGAATGATGCCTGCAGGTTTAGGTATCATCTTGGTATCATTCTTTTCAGCCAGCGGTCGGCTTTCATGTAAAAGCAATCCTAGTGGCTAATTAGCCTCTAGACTGCTTTTGCAAGCAGTGGGAGGGAATGCCCCCCCCTCCCCCACCGTCTTCCATGTTTTTCTCTGGCTTTCCTGTCCCAACAGGGAACCTGAAAATGCAGCCGGTGATTCAGCCAGCTGACCATAGAGCTGATCAGAGACCAGAATGGCTCCAAACATCTCTATGGCCTAAGAAACCGGAAGCTACGAGCATTTCATGACTTAGATTTCGCCGAATGTAAACAGCGCCATTGGGAAATTGGGAAAGCATTTTATCACACCGATCTTGGTGTGATCAGATGCTTTGAGGGCAGAGGAGAGATCTAGGGTCTAATAGAGCCCAATTTTTAAAAAAAAGAGTACCTGTCACTACCTATTGCTATCATAGGGGATATTTACATTCCCTGAGATAACAATAAAATTAATTAAAAAAAAATAAAAATGAAAGGAACAGTTTAAAAATAAGATAAAAAAGCAAAAAAATAATAAAGAAAAAAAAAAAAAAGCACCCCTGTCCCCCCCTGCTCTCGCGCAAAGGCGAACGCAAGCGTCGGTCTGGCGTCCAATTTAGCAGTAGACCTCCTCTGTAAATCTAAAGTGGTAACCTGTAAAGGCTTTTAAAGGCTTTTAAAAATGTATTTATTTTGTCGCCGCTGCGCGTTTGTGCGCAATTTTAAAGCATGTCATGTTTGGTATCCATGTACTCGACCTAAGATCATCTTTTTTATTTCATCAAACATTTGGGCAATATAGTGTGTTTTAGTGCATTAAAATTTAAAAAAGTGTGTTTTTTCCCCAAAAAATGCGTTTGAAAAATCGCTGCGCAAATACTGTGTGAAAAAAAAATATGAAACACCCACCATTTTAATCTGTAGGGCATTTGCTTTAAAAAAATATATAATGTTTGGGGGTTCAAAGTAATTTTCTTGCAAAAAAAAATTATTTTTTCATGTAATCAAAAAGTGTCAGAAAGGGCTTTGTCTTCAAGTGGTTAGAAGAGTGGTCGATGTGTGACATAAGCTTCTAAATGTTGTGCATAAAATGCCAGGACAGTTCAAAACCCCCCCAAATGACCCCATTTTGGAAAGTAGACACCCCAAGCTATTTGCTGAGAGGCATGTCGAGTCCATGGAATATTTTATATTGTGACACAAGCTGCGGGAAAGAGACAAATCTTTTTTTTTTTTTTTTTTTTTTGCACAAAGATGTCACTAAATGATATATTGCTCAAACATGCCATGGGAATATGTGAAATTACACCCCAAAATACATTCTGTTGCTTCTCCTGAGTATGGGGATACCACATGTGTGGGACTTTTTGGGAGCCTAGCCGCGCACGGGACCCCGAAAACCGCCTTCAGGCTTTCTAAGGGCGTAAATTTTTGATTTCACTCTTCACTGCCTAGCACAGTTTCGGAGGCCATGGAATGCCCAGATAGCACAACCCCCCCCCCCAAATGACCCCATTTTGGAAAATAGACACCCCAAGCTATTTGCTGAGAGGTATAGTGAGTATTTTGCAGACCTCACTTTTTGTCACAAACTTTCGAAATTTGAAAAAAGAAAAAAAAAAAAAAATTTTTTGTCTTTCTTCATTTTCAAAAACAAATGAGAGCTGCAAAATACTCACCATGCCTCTCAGCAAATAGCTTGGGGTGTCTACTTTCCAAAATGGGGTCATTTGGGGGGGTTTTGTGCCATCTGGGCTTTTTATGGCCTTCAAAACTGTGATAGGCAGTGAGGAGTGAAATCACAACTTTACGCCCTTAGAAATCCTGAAGGCGGTGCTTGGTTTTTGGGGCCCCGTATGCGGCTAGGCTCCCAAAAAGTCCCACACATGTGGTATCCCCATACTCAGGAGAAGCAGCTAAATGTATTCCACATATGCCCATGGCCTGTGTGAGAAATATATCATTTAGTGACAACTTTGTGCAAAAAAAAAAAAAATTGTCACTTTCCCGCAACTTGTGTCAAAAAATAAAATATTCCATGGACTCAACATGCCTCTCAGCAATTACCTTGGGGTGTCTACTTTCCAAAATGGGGTCATTTGGGGGGGTTTTGTGCCATCTTGGCATTTTATGGCCTTCAAAACTGTGATAGGAAGTGAGGAGTGAAATCAAAAATTTATGCCCTTAGAAATCCTGAAGGCGGTGCTTGGTTTTCGGGGCCCCGTACGCGGCTAGGCTCCCAAAAAGTCCTAAACATGTGGTATCCCCATACTCAGGAGAAGCAGCAGAATGTATTTTGGGGTGTAATTCCACATATGCCCATGGCATGTTTGAGCAATATATCATTTAGTGACAACTTTGTGCAAAAAAAAAAAAAAAAAAAAAAAAAAAAGTGTTACTTTCCCGCAACTTGTGTCAAAATATAAAATATTCCATGGACTCAACATGCCTCTCAGCAAATAGTTTGGGGTGTCTACTTTCCAAAATGGGGTCATTTGGGGGGGTTTTGTGCCATCTTGGCATTTTATGGCCTTCAAAACTGTGATAGGTAGTGAGGAGTCAAATCACAACATTATGCCCTTAGAAATCCTGAAGGCGGTGCTTGGTTTTCGGGGCCCCGTATGCGGCTAGGCTCCCAAAAAGTCCCACACATGTGGTATCCCCATACTCAGGAGAAGCAGCTAAATGTATTTTGGGGTGCAATTCCACATATGCCCATGGCCTGTGTGAGAAATATATCATTTAGTGACAACTTTCTGCAAAAAAAAAAAAAAATTGTCACTTTCCCGCAACTTGTGTCAAAAAAGAAAGTATTCCATGGACTCAACATGCCTCTCAGCAAATAGCTTGGGGTGTCTACTTTCCAAAATGGGGTCATTTGGGGGGGTTTTGTGCCATCTGGGCATTTTATGGCCTTCAAAACTGTGATAGGTAGTGAGGAATGAAATCAAAAATTTATGCCCTTAGAAATCCTGAAGGCGGTGATTGGTTTTCGGGGCCCCGTACACGGCTAGGCTCCCAAAAAGTCCCACACATGTGGTATCCCCATACTCAGGAGAAGCAGCTGAATGTATTTTGGGGTGCAATTCCACATAGGCCCATGGCCTGTGTGAGCAATATATCATTTAGTGACAACTTTTTGTAAATATTTTTTTTTTTTTTTTTTGTCATTATTCAATCACTTGGGACAAAAAAAATAAATATTCAATGGGTTCAACATGCCTCTCAGCAATTTCCTTGGGGTGTCTACTTTCCAAAATGGGGTCATTTGTGGGGGTTTTGTACTGCCCTGCCATTTTAGCACCTCATGAAATGACATAGGCAGTCATAAACTAAAAGCTGTGTAAATTCCAGAAAATGTACCCTAGTTTGTAGACGCTATAACTTTTGCGCAAACCAATAAATATACGCTTATTAACTTTTTTTTTTACCAAAGACATGTGGCCGAATAAATTTTGGCCTAAATGTATGACTAAAATTGAGTTTATTGGATTTTTTTTATAACAAAAAGTAGAAAATATCATTTTTTTTCAAAATTTTCGGTCTTTTTCCGTTTATAGCGCAAAAAATAAAAACGGCAGAGGTGATCAAATGCCATCAAAAGAAAGCTCTATTTGTGGGAAGAAAAGGACGCAAATTTCGTTTGGGTACAGCATTGCATGACCGCGCAATTAAAAGTTAAAGTGACGCAGTGCCAAATTGGAAAAAGACCTCTGGTCCTTAGGCAGCATAATGGTCCGGGGCTCAAGTGGTTAAGGAAGGGACAGTAATGCACATTTTCTTAACCTCTTTAGATTTAACAGACTGTGCAAGTGACCATGTAATTTTATTTTGATTTCTTTTTAATTATGAACAATCACAATGTAGTTTCACAAAATGTAGTTCTTCAAAGTCTGTTTTGTGTGCCTGTATATAAACTTTATTGCAATGAAAGAACAAAGCTGTAGATATAGATATACTTTAATAAATGTCTGCTCCTTTTTAAAGTAAATCACAGTTTTTCATATGGTCATGCAAATGTATGAGACAACAGCTAAGTGTCTGATGTGGGAAATTTTTCCCAGGATTGGAGTGTATACAGCACTGATATTAGATAATTGTACCCATTTTTTATGAAAAATCAGTTCCATTCTGCTCTATGCTTGGCATAGACGATAGAACCTTGTGTCCACACTCATATTCATTGGTGGATAGGTTGTATGGGCTGTTGTAGACAAAATGAAATGCAATTTGCTGGGCCATATGAAACTTTGGATAGATTTGTCACTAAGTTTAGGAGTTCTAGAGGCAAATGATAGTTGCTTAGACTTCATGCTGTACAGTGGGAGATAAAACGTTCGTGTGTTTAAAATAATTAACCAAATTGGTGTAGTTTTGTTTCTAAACAGATCCTTGTTTTAGATGTGATCTCTTGTTCCAATCAAAGCCACTAAAGGAATGTATGTCAGTAACCCTTGATGACTGCAAGTACATTAAAGATCATAAAAGGAAGTGGAAGAATTCACAATTCAAGTGTCCATTTAAATCCACATTTGTGACAGTGACATTTTCCATTTCTATAGTAGTCAAAGTCTGAGTGAGATTACCAAGAGTGTTATTCACACAAGTGCAAGTGGAATACATACAAGAGACTGTTGCAGACAAAGACATTGGAAGTATTTCAGTAATGGACAATTCTAATTAATTATATGTGATACTTTGTATGCAGAGACTTACTGTTGTTTTGTTTGTTATATATGTTATAAGTATTATTGTGAACACCTTAAAGTGGAACTTTGGTCAGAAAATTAATTCCTGCTGGGTTACTTGAGGCTGACCCCTTTTGCAGGTGTAGCTATGAAGCACAGTAAAAAATAAGTGCCTATACTGTTTAAAATCCACTGTTCCACCCTGCTCTACAAAGGGCTCAGTTGTGCTCTATTTTTGCACTGAATAAAATCTAGAGGCCAGTCTGCTGACAGCCTAAAATTCTACTGCTGTTCAAAGGTTCTGGGCTTCAGTAAAATGGTAGCATAATAATTAATGTGGAATGTATTTTTCTTGCTAATGAACCTTGTTTTATCACATTTTTGTGAGTAGAGTTCCACTTTGAGTAAATGTTCAATCATTATAAACAAATAGTTTTATCATTTTTTGCTTAAAAAAAAAAAAAAAAAGTGGAGAGGTGTAATGTAATGAGTATTACATTATCGCTAAAGACTGTATGCTATTGATGCTTTATAGGATATGTTATGATATTTGTCTTGATATTGTTTTATAATTCATGTTTTAAGACATAGGAGAGGTAGGCGACTGACTTAGACAGTATAGCAGTGACTGACAGAAGAGACCCATGCTGACTGTTATTGTATAACATTCTGCAGTATAGTATGTGCAGAAATGGACAAAAAGTGAAATGGTTTTGGGTTTAGCAAACTTTGTGGGAAGACTACAAAATTAAAACTAGTGAAATATCTGGACTGACTATATTGACAGTATGACATGACCAGGGTAATAGTGACTGAAAGGTGGAGTCAAGGTTAAGAAATTATAAGAATTTACAATTATTGTATGGGAAATAGTATAGGTTGGGAAATGTAAAAGAATAGTCTATATAAAATACTTTGTAGTGAAAACATCTTCACTTCAAGGGATTTATAATAATAAATATTATTAATATTGTAAGAGTATTGTATTATGATAAAACTATATAGATACATGTATATTATTTTAGCGGATGTTGTAGAAATAAAAGGAACACACTAAATTAAGTTATTAAATAAAATAAGAGTGTAAGAGCCAATGCTTTGTAGGTTGCCCTGAAGTGCTTGCCAGAGACCTATTGTATCCTGACACTGACTTTATTTTTATTTTTATTTTTTATAACTATATTTTTGAAGTGTATTTTATATCCAGACAAATATCGGGTGATCGCAGAAGACATGATGCAACTTGTTACAAATGTTAATTGCTACAAAGGAAGGATTTCATGCATAAAAGGAGGAACTAGAACATCTGAGACTTGTACCTTTGCAGAACAGGTATGCATTGAACTTGTGTCTTACAGCATCCAAAGCAGCTTGTGCTATGATACTGGACCAGCAACTGATGATGAAGAAGGAGATCTCTCCAAAAAACATCAAGTACTTGGCTAAGCTGAAAAGACCTATGCAGGAAAAGGCAGAGCCTTATGGGACTGAGTCTGCTGAATGCTCCTTGGGACCACATACTTGGCTTTCATTCACTAGCTAAACGGATTGTTCCTCTTCCTTGTTATCCTTGATGTGATGTTGCTGAGTAACAGTTGCCTGTTGCAAGAAGTTTGTGGCAAGAATGATCACAATGCCACTGAGACTGACAACTATGTTTTCCGTGCCACATATGGAGAAGGACTTTGCAGCTACAGAAGAAGATGCAGTGTGTTTTTGATTGGACTGATTTATTTATTTTTTATTTTTTGGACTGATTTATTTTTAATTTATTTTTTTTGGACAATTTATGTGATCAGTGTTGGGTGCATGGGGTCTCTGAGGAGCATGGTGGGTGATCTGTACTGTAATTGCTGTGAGGCTTATGCCTCAACAGGGGGAAATGTTGTGGAATCTTATATTAGCCAATGTATTTCATATATATATATATATATATATATATATATATATATATATATATATTGATTTGCATATATTTTATTGATAATTATTATTATTATTCATATTATTATATAGTAGTGGTTTTATCAATATTATTATTCAATAAGTAAAGCAACAATTATTAATCTTTAATAATGTATTTCGTGTTTTCCATAGATTTAGAAAGTCTTCATTTATAAGTGTTGAACTTTAAATGACCTCTGCTTTATGACAAGTACTTGTACACAGGTGTTCTCGAAAATGTATTAAGATAGTTTACTGGGTGAAAGTTCATTAGGATAGATTCAAGTAATATAGAATTGTCTCAAGTCTGAAATGCATATAAATCAGACAGATAAAGATATGAAAACAGGTGGTTTAGAAATAATTAGAGTTATGTACAGTACATTAAATTAAGTTTGACAAGGTCAAACAAAGGTCTGCTTGTGCCCTCATTAAAACTGTTAAAATACATACATATAGTGAGACATATAACACATCTGGTGGGGTTATTGAAAGTTCATTGTCTCAGTCGTAAATCTGCAAATCCTTGAAGCTAGTATCAAGATAAGGAGAGTTTGATAACACAGCTGGGTGCCAGACTGTCTCTATACAGGTGTTTTTAATTGGACAAAAACAGTTATAAATCACTTTAATGAACATATAGGAATTTTGGGAATAATTAAGTTTATCTGGTTGTAGAACAAGTGTCAGATTTATGGTTGGTTACTTTGACGTACACTACCGTTCAAAAGTTTGGGGTCACATTGAAATGTCCTTATTTTTGAAGGAAAAGCACTGTACTTTTAAATACAGCTAACTTTAAACTAGTCCTAACTTTAAACAAATATACTCTATACATTGCTAATGTGGTAAATGACTATTCTAACTGCAAATGTCTAGTTTTTGGTGCAATATCTACATAGGTGTATAGAGGCCCATTTCCAGCAACTATCACTCCAGTGTTCTAATGGTACAATGTGTTTGCTCATTGGCTCAGAAGGCTAATTGATGTTTAGCAAACCCTTGTGCAATCATGTTCACACATCTAAAAACAGTCTAGCTCCTTCCAGAAGCTACAAAACTGACCTTCCTGTGAGCAGATTGAGTTTCTGGAGCATCACATTTGTGGGGTCAATTAAACGCTCAAAATGGCCAGAAAAAGAGAACTTTCATCTGAAACTCGACAGTCTATTCTTGTTCTTAGAAATGAAGGCTATTCCATGCGAGAAATTGCAAAGAAATTGAAGATTTCCTACAACGGTGTGTACTACTCCCTTCAGAGGACAGCACAAACAGGCTCTAACCAGAGTAGAAAAAGAAGTGGGAGGCCGCGTTGCACAACTAAGCAAGAAGATAAGCACATTAGAGTCTCTAGTTTGAGAAACAGACGCCTCACAGGTCCCCAACTGGCATCTTCATTAAATAGTACCCGCAAAACACCAGTGTCAACATCAACAGTGAAGAGGCGGCTGCGGGATTTTGGGCTTCAGGGCAGAGTGGCAAAGAAAAAGCCATATCTGAGACTGGCCAATAAAAGAAAAAGATTAAGATGGGCAAAAGAACACAGACATTGAACAGAGGAAGACTGTAAAAAAGTGTTGTGGACGGATGCCAAAGGTGTGCAATGCTGTAATTGCTGCAAAAGGAGGATTCTTTGATGAAAGCAAAGTTTGATGTAAAAACAATGTTATTTCAAATACAAATCATTATTTCTAACCTTGTCAATGTCTTGACTCTATTTTCTATTCATTTCACAACGTATGGTGGTGAATAAGTGTGACTTTTCATGGAAAACACAAAATTGTTTGGGTGACCCCAAACTTTTGAACGGTAGTGTAGATCTTAGTGACCAATCATATGTAAGACAGATAGTTGAGATAAGACTTGTAAAAGGGTATATAAATGCAAGCTCTACAATTGTTAGACAGACAAGTCAGATAGGAGCTCATAAGGCTGAACTCTATGTATGCTGCCCTATTGCACGGGTCATAGAGGTCAGAACCAATGGGAAAGTATCTGTCCTAACTTGTCCCCTCGGACAAGTCAGATAGGAGCTCATAAGGCTGAACTCTGTGTATGCTGCCCTATTGCACGGGTCATAGAGGTCAGAACCAATGGGCAAGTATCTGTCCATAACTTGTCTCCTCGTACGAGTCAGAGAAGACTTCTTAACTTGTTCCAGAATGTGGTCTCAGGTGAATTTCCCTCAAGAACTTGGTCGAGCTGGAACCCAGAACTCTGTGAGGGGACCAGACCACCGGCAGATCGGCTGGTCCCTATCAGGTGAGAGGTTCCCAAGAATTGGCAGAAAAGACCCATTCTGGTTCAAGGTGAGAACAATTCACAATTGTTTAAATTTGGTCAGAGGATAAGAATATTTATATCTAATATGCTTGCATTGTAAGAAACTGTATAAATTAGTTCTGTATCTTGTAATACTTTGAACATAAACCTGTATGTTATCAGCTGTTAATAAACCTGCATTGCTGAAGTTCTGCCTGGTTCGACACTTTACTATTCTACTTCACCGTCTGTGGTTTGCTAGAGAGCATTTGGATGATCCAGAAGAGGATTGGGAGAATGTCATATGGTCAGATGAAACCAAAGTAGAACTGTTTGGTAGAAACACAACTCGTCATGTTTGGAAGAGAGAGAATGCTGAGTTGCAACCAAAGAACACCATACCTACTGTGAAGCATGGGGGTGGCAACATCATGCTTTGGGGCTGTTTCTCTGCTGAGGGAACAGGATGACTGATCCGTGTACATGAAAGAATGAATGGGGCCATGTATCGTGAGATTTTGAGTGCAAACCTCCTCCCATCAGCAAGGGCATTGAAGATGAAACGTGGCTGGGTCTTTCAGCATGACAATGATCCCAAACACACCGCCCGGGCAACGAAGGAGTGGCTTCGTAGGAAGCATTTCAAGGTTCTGGAGTGGCCTAGCCATTCTCCAGATCTCAACCCCATAGAAAACCTTTGGAGGGAGTTGAAAGTCCGTGTTACCCCAAAACATCACTGCTCTAGAGGAGATCTGCATGGAGGAATGGGCCAACATACCAGCAACAGTGTGTGACAACCTTGTGAAGACTTACAGAAAACGTTTGACCTCTGTCATTGCCAACAAAGGATATATAACAAAGTATTGAGATGAACTTTTGATATTGACCAAATACTTATTTCTCACCATAATTTGCAAATAAATTCTTTCATAAATCAGACAATGTGATTGTCTGGATTTGTTTCCACATTTTGTCTCTCATAGTTGAGGTATACCTATGATGACAATTACAGGCCTCTCTCATCTTTTTAAGTGGGATAACTTGCACAATTGGTGGCTGGCTAAATACTTTTTTGCCCCACTGTATATATTGTTTTTAGGGTTTTATGCAATTTTCCAGCTTAATTTTTTTTTTTTTTCACGCGAGCAAAAAAAAAAAAAAAAAGGATAGAAAATTGGCACTGGCAGCCAAAGGGGTTCAAATTAATCCACAACAGTCAAACACATTTCATGGGTAAAAATATTTCATTGTTTAATGAGTCTGAATATTACAATACAAAATATACAGTGATTGGCGTTTGAAAACAAAGCCTAAAATACCAATAAATAATGACAATTTTATTAATCCATCAGTGATTGTGAAATCGGAGTTATAATTTGGACAACTAAATACTTTGGCGACTTGCAAGCACAGGTTGCTGGAAATGTACCATATTAAAGGGATTTTTTTTTTTTTTTTCAGAAATAGCAATGCTTGCAATACATAAAAAGAAGAGCGTCCATGCAGTACAGAGGGCGGATACTGAGAGTGGTCTTAGTGTCCCTTGAACGTTTGAATATCTGCATAGTTTCCATGCTGAGTATGGGGGGTTGTATTCAGACACAAAAGGTCCTGTACCGGATAAGAAAATAGAATCGGATTCCTTAGTGAGAAAAAAAAAAGATAATATTCCTAAAAGTCGTACTAAGCTAACATCACAAAACACTTTCTACAGCTAGATGCCAGCCTGATAAGAGGCTCACAGTGGGGGGCTGACAGCATTGATTTGGCCACTAAATTTTTTTTTTAAAGACAGTTCAGGCTTATTCAATAAAATAATGAAAGCGCAACCAGTGCTCATTTTAGCAGCAAATTTTGATTTAGTTTTAGGACTAAAATTGTATTTTAGTTTTAGGACTAAAATTGTATTTTAGTTTTAGTCCCATTTTAGTCGGCTAAATCTCCAGTACATTTTAGTAGACTAAAATCTAATGGGTGTAATTAAATTGTAATGCATTAGTTAACATTTCTCTACAATTTCCAAACTCATTATATACTGCTGGAGTGAAAAATCTATTATGTTATTATTTATGATATTGAGGTAAGTACATGCACTACAGACCAGTGTTAATATTGAATTCAAATTTCAATTTAGTTTTAGTCTCTTAACTAAAATGCCATTTTATTAAAAAGTAAGAGAGACAGTCCACTCTCGAAGATTATGGTGGGATTTTTGTATGGAGATAGTGTGTCTGTTAATAAGGTGAGCACCAAAACAACAATCGATTACGAAATTGAATTTAGATGCGCATCTAATTTCATACATCAAGTATCTACTTACGGTCTATAAGTGTATTGTGGCTGTGTTGTTTTTAATCTGATATCCTCTAATAAATTTATACTTTCTTAATCAATTGTTGTTTTGGTGCTCACCTTATTAACAGACATACAAAAATCCCACCATAATCTTCGAGAGAGCACTCTCTTTCTTACTTTTTAATAATTACCAAGGATTGTGAGTAATTTGTCTGTTTCTGGAAACCGTCCAACTAATTTATCCATATATTCTAAAATGCCATTTTAGTCGTATATCAAATTTTTTATTCAACGAAATTAACACTGGGCGCAAACAGGTCTAACTTAAAGAGTAACTCCACTCCAGTACCCCAGTTTACTGGCCAGCCGATCCTGCTGGATGACGCACAAGATGGACTTTCTATTGCTTGATTTTAATACTCGTTTGTGAGTGTGTCTTTTTTACTTTCAATAAATTTCAGTGTTACAAAGATAATGCACAAGGCTGGTGCGCCCTCCGTTTTTGTTCTTTTACAGATTTCCCCTCCGACCTGTTAAGAGTGGCAGCACAGCCAATACAGTGGTGTGATCTGTGGAAAATGTCTTCCCTACTTACCCCAACGGCAAGCTTTCGAGCGCAGGAGCATTTTGTTTTTGTTTTTTATATTGACCCCGCTCCTCCCCAAAAGGTGCCAAACGTGGCACCTTTTGCAGATAAGGGGCGAGCTTACTCTTTTGGGTGGAGCTCCACTTTAAGTATGGGAAACTGGCAGTGAAGCCTTCTGGCTTCACAGATGGTTTTATACTGAGTATGCCCCAGCCAGGCTGCGCTTTGTGAATACTCCCCTCAGTCTTCTGGGACCTGTGATGTGCCCCAGAAGGCTGTGGGGTGGGCGGGGGGCTTCCAGATTGCCACGACAATCTGAATGGAAGTGGGAGCAGGTACCTGTCAAAACCAGGTACCTGCCCGCCCCAAAAAGTGTCAAAATGTGGCAGGGGAAAGGGTGCAAACAAGTGGAACTTCCCCTTTTGGGTGAAGTTCTGTTTTGAGTGAACTCTGATTGGCTACTGCAGATCACCCCCTTGAGCTGTTTTTTTTTGCAGCCTTTCTCAACCTTTTTACACCAGAGGAACCATGGAACTTATTTGCAGGTCTCAGGAAACTCTTGGTAAGATTAGGCCATCAGGTGGTGGTGGTAAGTGGGAATGCCAGTGGCCGTAATGACACCCTTGCAGTCATACCGCTGGCCCTGCCAAGTGGTGTTGGAGCTGGCACCATCAGAAGGGAGGTTAGTTAGCCACAGCTCAAGCAACCCCTAGAACAGTGGTTCTCAACCTCTCTAGTGCTGTGACCCCTTGATAAAATTTCTCAAGTTGTGGAGACCCCCAACTGTAAAATTATTTTCATAGCATGGGTTGTCAGCACCCAAGGCAAGACAAGTAATTTGCGCCCCTAACCCACGGACATTTAGCGCTCCCTGAGTGCCTTCCACTAGTACAGTATTAAAACCCCTTATGGTACATTTTAGGATGTACCACTCTTTCTCTTTGCTCTCCTTTCTTTCCCTTTTATCTCTCTCTATCCTAATTTCTTGTTTTTTTCTCCCATCCCTCTTTCTAGCCATCTTTCTTGTTCTTTCTCTGATTCTTTCTCTCCCTTTTTCTTTGTTCCTCTCCCTCTTTTCCTCTCCCTTCCATGTATTCTATATTTTTATTCCTTCTCTTACTCCTTGGTGGGGGTGGGGGGGGGTGGGATGGCAATGTTGGCGGGGAGTTCTGATCAGCCAACTTAGGTGCTCTTAGTCAAGGTCATCTGCTGATCTGAGAACTGTAGTGGGGACTTTTAATGGCAACTATAATCACAGGTAGTTTTACTCACTGTGTCTCTGACTTTGTGGTGTCTCGTAGCAGTGACACCTATGCTGAAATCAGGAGATAGGGTCTCCTCTAGCCCCTCCCACTTCACATTCCTCACCAGTCAGCTGACCTCTAGTCTCTGCCCCCCAGTCATGCCGTGAACTGAATGGGCAGCTGCGAAGAGGCTGAGTGGGCGGCTGCGGGCTCCAGGGACAGCCCTGCTCGGCGGCCACAAAAAGGCTGGGAAAGCGGTGCGGGCTTCAGAAACAGACAAGGATTTGGTGACCCCTGGCAAATCATCATTTGACCCCCGAGGGGGTCCTGACCCCCAGGTTGAGAACCACTGCCCTAGAAGAACCCTAGGATTCCACGGCACCTTGGTTGAGAATGCAGGTCTCAGGAAACTCTTGGTAAGAGTAGGCCATCAGGTGGTGGTAAGTGGGAATGCCAGTGGCCAGAATGACACCCTTGCAGTCATTCCACTGGCTATGCCAAGTGGTGTTGGAGCTGGCACCCTCAGAAGGGAGGTTAGTTAGCCACAGCTCAAGCCACCCCTAGAAGAACCCTACGATTCCACGGCACCTTGGTTGAGAATGCAGGTCTCAGGAAACTCTTGGTAAGAGTAGGCCATCAGGTGGTGGTGGTAAGTGGAAATGCCAGTGGCCAGAATGACACCCTTGCAATCATACCGCTGGCTCTGCCAAGTGGTGTTGGAGCTGGCACCCTCAGAAGGGAGGTTAGTTAGCCACAGCTCAAGCCACCCCTAGAAGAACCCTACGATTCCACGGCACCTTGGTTGAGCATGTCTGGTTTATTGTATAAGCCTGGTATTTGTCTCAGGTAGGAAAATGAGGCGAGTAAATCGGTAAACTGTCTTCTGAACACCTTGATAAATAATGCCTATAAAGTCTAAACTAGCTAGAGAGTCTACATATACTGGCTAGATCAGGAGATGGAAAGGTCTTCCGTCTTCCTTAGTCAAAGAAAACTTGGATTATTGTGCTTTCTTGCTGCATATTATTATTATTATTTCTGGTGGGTTGAATCCATAATCTATCCACGCTGAAATGGCAACATGAGGAAGAAAAGAGCAACTTTTAATCCAGATAAAAAAAGTGAAATGCTGCTAAAATCGTCCATATACAATATAGTGGTCATTCCTTTGCAAAGTGTCCAACGTTCGTCGTCCCACCGATAGGACATAGTCACTGTGCTTCATTCATAGGATCAGTACACTCGGAAAGTTGCCATCCATACTCAGACTGACAGTGGTGTATCAGCTAAAGATTTCCAGTGCAACCTCAGAATCTTTCTTTTTTTTTTTTTTTTTCCAACTTTGGCGTCCTGGCGGTACCTACAGAAAGAAACATCTCCTAAAAACACACAGAGTCCAGTCCTCAGAATTATCTGCACAATATCAATGGCCCATGGATTGTCACTGACCGATTTACTATTAGTGTTCTTGTTCTACAAAGGAAAGGGCAACCAGAACACGCAAAGTGTGGTCTCCCATAGCAAGCAAATGACTCAGTCCATTTATATTGGGCTTTAAAGTGGTTGTAAACCTCAGACATGAAATATGAACAAAGCTTATCCCCTCTAGAGTGTGTGCTTCTCTCAATAAGTCTCACTTCTGACAATTTTTCCTGCCACCAAGAGAAAAAAGGTGACAGGGGGAGGAACCTCCAGCTGATTGACAGGCTCAGCTTTATTCCTGTGTGAAGGGGGGGGTGTCTCTTCTCTCCAATCAGCTGTCAGAGCTCTCCTCACTGAGCTCTGCAGAATGTAATTTCAGCTCTTTTTTTTTTCCCCTGAACACTCAATTATAAAATCTGGACTTTGAACACATATAGAGAAGACTGCAGATAAACAGGTACAACTTATGTAGGAGGATTGGTTTCATCTCTGTGTATCACCTGAGGCCAGTCACTTCTGGGTATATGTGAGGGTTTAAAATCACTTTAATTTAAACTTTTAATTTTTTTTTTTTTTTTTTTAAATAATACCATGCAAGTGGTTCAAGTTGCAACTGTCCCCCCAGGCCCTCCCTACCCTGGAGACTTGTCATACTGGAACATGTAGTCCGCCAGTCCCAGAGAGCTTCCTAAAGGGTCTCTTGTACCGCAGTAGTAACAGTTGACAATTCTTGTGGTTCATTTGCTGACTATTAAAAAAACAAAACAAAACCAAAACAAAAAAAAAAAACTAACAAAAAAAAACAAATAAAAAAAAAAATACAAAAAAAAACAAATTAAAAAAACAAATTAAAAAAAAAAAAATACAAAAAAAAAAAAAAAACATTTAAAAAAAAAAATGCAAAAAAACAAAACACGAACAAACCCCACAATTTTTTGATGGCAATATTTAAAAAAGTACCTTTAAAAAAAAATTAATTAAATGACCCTTTAAATGTTTAGAATATAAATTAAAATGATGTAAATACAAATTAATGTATATTGCATAAATAGAGATAAAAAGGTTTCTAGTACCACAGTAAATAAAAATAAATGAAATGTAACAGAGGAAAAGGAAACATTGCTGCGGCGGACCGTCCAGTAACAGTCTGCGGGGAAAGGACTTTCAGGTCGCGGATCAGCAATGGTTGGGATCGCGGCGTCTAGTCCCTCCAGAAAAGCGAATGGTTTCCTCGGTGTCGGCGGACGCCCGGATCCTTTTCAACTTTTATTGGTACCGCATTTCCATCGACCTCTCACAGGTCAACTTTCCGTAAGCTCATCCTGCTGAACGAATCCCTGTGGAATAGACAATAAAGAATGTATCAGATAACCAGTAAACCGTATATTGGCCAATGTGACAAGACAGTGACCCCCAGCTGCCTTCGATCTCACTTTTCATTGGTTCAGAGCCGTCAGAATAGAGAAATATCATCACTAATGGATTCAAAGACAACAGAGATACACTATATAGTCAAAAGTATTGGGACACCTGCCTTTACACACACATGAACTTTAATGGAATCCCAGTCTTAGTCCGTAGGGTTCAATATTGAGTTGGCCCACCCTTTACAGCTATAACAGCTTCAACTCTTCTGGGAAGGCTGACCACAAGGTTTAGGAGTGTGTCTATGGGAATGTTTGACCATTCTTCCAGAAGCGCATCTGTGAGTTCAGGCACTGATGTTGGACGAGAAGGCCTGGCTTACAGTCTCCACTCTAATTCATCCCAAAGGTGTTTTATCTGGTTGAGGTCAGGACTCTGTGCAGGTAAGTCAAGTTCCTCCACCCCAAACTCCCTCATCCATGTCTTTATGGACCTTGCTTTGTGCACTGGTGCGCAGTCATGTTGGAACAGGAAGGGGCCATCCCGAAATGCTATGCATGACATCTTAAGCGTACCCTTCACTGGAACTAAGGGGCCAAGTCTTAGGAAGGGGAGGAGAGGTTTTCCTAGCTAAGTACTCTCTCCTGCATGCTTGAGCCAAGGGCAGGTGGATTCCAGGAAGTAAATTCCTACATAAATCATTTGCCCATACTCAAGAAATGCTAGGGGGCTGTTTTTCAAAGTGATTTCCCAACAAGTTAAAGCATGGAGACATGGATGGATGGAGGAGTTTGCTTTGAATATAAAAAAATGAATTGAATGGTGTTTTTGGTTTGTGGTGCTCAGATGCCGTGAAGATCCACTTTAACTTACGTTATCCCTCAATCCCACAGGCTTCTTCCCAACTGCCCCCCCCTAAAGCTGCTTCTCTTTCCTCTCCATCAGTCACACTCTGAAGGTATCATGTACAATGCAGGCCCGGTAGTCCTTCATTGTGAATGGGGATGCAATGGGCCCCGCCCACAAAACAGAGAATCAGAGGAAGGAGGAAAGCGCCAGCTGCTGGGAGGGTGGGGGTTAAGGTTAAAAAAAAAAACTGCCTTTTACAGTGCATCCAGAAAGTATTCACAGAGCTTCACTTTTTCCACATTTTGTTATGTTACAGCCTTATTCCAAAACGGATTCAATTCATTATTTTCCTCAAAATTCCACAAACAATACCCCATAATGACAACTTGAAAGAAGTTTGTTTGAAATCTTTGCAAATGTATTAAAAATAAAAAATCCCCTGTACATAAGTATTCACACCCTTTGCCATGACACTCAGAATTGAGCTCAGGTGCCTCCTGTTCCCACTGATCATCCTTGAGATGTTTCTACAACTTGATTGGAGTCCACCTGTGATAAATTCAGTTGATTGGACATGATTTGGAAAGGCTCACACCTGTCTATATAAGGTCCCACAGGTAACAGTGCATGTCAGAGCCAGGGGCGTCTCCAGCTTTCATATTTAGGGGGGGCACATGGGGGGACAGGGACAAAAGTAGGGGGGCAACTATAAAACGCAATAATATATATATATTTTATTTTTTCCCAAGAATAGAATGCACTCCAGAGGTCTTGTTAGAAAGAGAGACGTTAGCCGAAGATTGCAGCTGCAGGCGGACACTTTTAAAGATTATTTAAAGTGTGTAATTGTTCTTTTAATGTTGGGCTAACATACATGCTCATCAATGCCGCCTACCAGTGCAGCTTATCAGTGCCCATTGATGCTGCCTATTAGTGATCAGTGCTCATCAGTGCCACCTATCAGTGCTCATCAAAGTAGCCTATCAGTGCCTATTAGTGCAGCATATCAGTGCTTATCAATGCCACCTATCAGTGCCTCCTCATCAGTGCTCAATCCCACCAATCAGTTTCCCTCTATTGCCTCCTATCATTGCCCATTAGTGCCTCCTATCATTGCCCATTAGTGCCTCCTATCATTGCCCATTAGTGCCTCCTATCATTGCCCATTAGTGCCTCCTATCATTGCCCATTAGTGCCTCCTATCATTGCCCATTAGTGCCTCCTATCATTGCCCATTAGTGCCTCCTATCATTGCCCATTAGTGCCTCCTATCAGTGCCCATTAGTGCCTCCTATCAGTGCCCATTAGTGCCTCCTATCAGTGCCCATTAGTGCCTCCTATCATTGCCCATTAGTGCCTCCTATCAGTGCCCATTAGGGCATGCAGAGAACACCCAACAGTGGGAGTGGCTCAAGAGAAATAGGTAAATTGAATCTGATAAATGTGCATAGAAACTAAAGTGCTTAGTGGTAATTCACTAAAATATTTAAAAAAACGATAACATGGAGAAAACAGCACACTGCAGTGTGAATAAACAAACACTTAGAGAAATACCTAAATATTAAATAGATGTGCTAATTCATGCTGATTTCATGCTGTGCAAAATAAATTAAAGTGCTGAGTGCAAACCAAGTGATACATACATAACTAGAATAAGTGAATAAAGTTGAACCCATCAGATTAAATTCATTTATGAATTATGAACAAAAGCGGATCTCCTGATGGCTATTAACCACCATTTCATTGTTCCTCCACCAAAAATAAAGTGATGTGCAATAAAACAAGAGTTCATCTGGATATTTGAGATCTTTACACCCACTTTGGTGCACCGCCACCGCCACTACTGTGAGCATACAGGGCGCTACCAGAGGCTGCAGCCACAATACATAGGCCCAAACACACTTCATTGTAATCCGGCAGCACAATCCCACTCTGACTGGCTCCCAATGAATAACCTGCATTGCGATTTTCAAAGGCCCGCCAACTGACATCATCACATGGTAGCTGCAGTCATAATATATGCATGAAAAATAAAATCTACTATGGTGCATAAACCCTTTCAAAGATTATTTATTTTAAAGTGCAAGTATTGCACTTTCAAGTTTCAGTACAAACAAATGGCCATTGCCCTCACCTATAACTGGCCTTTGCAGCAAGGAGCACATGGAAGGGCAACGCATGCGAAACAAAACATTCCCAGACATTCCCAGATCAACTTACTGACCAGCCTGCAACCAACCAAATGATCCTGTCTAACAGTGTGCATTTTGTTGATTGCTAAATGTTGATTGCTCTTCAGAGGGCAAAACTAGTGTGCATGAGCCAAAAGGGTTAAAGATGGAGCTAGCAGAGACAGGAAAGGGTCAGAGCACACAGACCTGATGGATTCCTTTCTTCCTGTCACAGAAGTCTCTGTAATAAACATTATTTTTGCTGATATAAATCAGTGTATGAGGTCTGTGTGTTCTGTCTTCTGAGGCTGAGGATCTAACAGGCTGATAATTACAACATATATAAGAGCATGTTTTCCCCTTGTCCTGTCCCTCTATGGCAGTGGTTCTCAACCTCTCTAGTACTGTGACCCCTTGATAAAATTCCCCAAGTTGTGAGGACCCCTAACAGTAAAATTATTTTCGTAGCATGGGTTGTCAGCACCCAAGGCAAGACAAGTAATTTGCACCCTAACCCACGGACATTTAGCGCTCCCTGAGTCCCTTCCATTCGTACAGTATTAAAACCCCTTATGGTACATTTTAGGATGTAGCACTCTCTCTTTCTCCTTTCTTTCCTTTTTATCTCTCTCAATCCTAATTTCTTGTCTTTTTTTCCCCATCCCTCTCTCTAGCCGTGTTTCTTGTTCTTTCTCTTATTCTTTCTCTCCCTTTTTCTTTGTTCCTACCCCTCTTTTCCTCTCCCTTCCATGTATTCTCTATTTTTATCCATTCTCTTACTCCTTGGTGGGTGGGTGCGGGGAATGGGATCAGTGGCAGCACTGGGGGGAGTTCTGATCAGCCAACTTAGGTGCTCTTGATGAAGGTCATCTGCTGATCTGAGAACTGTAGTGGGGACTTTTAATTGCAACTATAATCACAGGTAGTGTTACTCACTGTGTCTCTGGCTTCACTGTGTCTCTGACTTTGTGGTGTCTTGCAGCAGTGACACCTATGCCAAAATCAGGAGATGGGGTCTCCTCCAGCCCCTCCCACTTCACATTCCTCACCACTCAGCAGACCTCTAGTCTCTGCCCCCCAGCCATGCCGTGAACTGAATGGGCGGCTGCGAAGAGGCTGAGTGGGCGACCGCGGGCTCCAGGAACAGCCGAGCCGGGTGGCCACATGCTCCAGGGACAGCCCTGCTGGGCGGCCGCGAAAAGAATGGGAGAGCGGTGCGGAATTCAGGAACAGCCCAGGATTCCGTGACCCCTGGCAAATTGTCATTCGACCCCCGAGGGGGTCCCGACCCCCAGGTTGAGAACCACTGCTCTATGGAGAACACTGCCTGCCCTAAACCTCACATCTATCACTCTGCAAGCTGCTGCACTGTGCACACCCTTCTTCTCCCCTCCATGAAGAATGCATAAAAAGAGACTCACATGGGAGTTACAGAGCTGAGGGTTCTGACTTCCTCTGGAGCTGCCTGAAATCAAAACATGGCGGCAGGGGAAGTGGAAGGGGTTGTAGCACAGGCACAGCCTGATTGGATAATACTGATCATGTGCTTAAAAGGATCCCTCCCTCCTTATGCTGCACGGGGCACAGGAATGAGATACTTTAGCCCTGCAACTAACATGTTGTTTGCCACCTCCATACACACAGGGGCGGGCTGAGGGTCAGGAGTGTCACTGGTAGCAGCACACCCAGGCTACACTAAATCTCTTCCCAAGGCAGCTGCTGATGGGGGTGCTATATATGAAATTATGGGGAAGTTAAAGCACCCACCTGGCACCACCCCTGTATCAGTGTTCCCAACAGCTCAGAGCCCCAGAGCCGGCATTGACAGTTCTCTCTCCCCTCCTTCCTCTCTCACATGGAATGATGAGAGAGGAGACACACAGCCGATCTGCTCCTTCTCCCCTCTCCTGTGTGTGTACCGTGGGAAGTGTGAGCTCATTGGCTTCACACTTGACTTCCCTGGAAGCACACACAAGAGGTGAGAAGGAGCAGATCGGCTGTGTGTCTCCTCTCTCATCATTCCGTGTGAGAGAGGAAGGAGGGGAGAGAGAACTGTCAATGCCGGCTCTGACGTCACTGGTTGCTAGATGTGAGGCGGCTCTAGTAACCAGTGGCTGGGAGTAGACTCAGGAGGTGGAGGAGGAGCCGGAACCAGCAATACGGCAGCTAAGTCTATACCTGTCCCCTGCATTCCCAATGTCCATTTTTTTTAATGGGGGGGCACAGTATAATGTTGGGGGGCCATGGCCCCCTCTGGCCCCCCCCTAGTGACGCCACTGGTCAGAGCACAAACCAAGCCATGAAGTCCAAGGAATTGTCTGCAGACCTCCGAGACAGGACTGTATGGAGGCACAGATCTGGGGAAGGGTACAGAAACATTTCTGCAGCATTGAAGGTTCCAATGAGCACAGTGGCCTCCATCATCTGTAAATGGAAGAAGTTCAGAACCACCAGGACTCTTCTTAGAGTGGGCCGCCCGGCCAAACTGAGCGATCGGGGGAGAAGGGCCTTAGTCAGGGAGGTGACCAAGAACCCGATGGTCACTCTGACAGAGCTCCAGCATTTCTCTGTGGAGAGAGGAGAACCTTCCAGAAGAACAACCATCTCCGCAGCACTCCACCAATCAGGCCTTTAGGCTCGATTCACACCTATGCATGTTGCTTTTGAGCGTTTTGGAGTTTTTTTTGTCATGCTTGCCACGTTTTTGAGCAGCGTTTTTACAGCGTTTTTGATGCTTTTTTTTTTTTTTCTTTTAGTTTAAAAAAAAAAAAAAAAACGCCAAAAACGCATCAAAAACGCTGTAAAAACGCTGCACTTGCGTTTTTGATGCTGGTCCATTGAATTCTATTACATGCAAAACGCTGCATTTTGCATGAAAAAAAGTCCCTGACCCTTCCCAAAAATGCAGAGGTGCAAAAAGGCATTGATGTGAACATGTTCCATAGGAACCCATCTTAAAAAATTCCCATGCATTTCTGCAAAATGCATCAAAAAACGCGCTAGTGTGAATGGAGCCTAATTTGCCCAAAATTAGGTGTGCCAAGCTTGTAGCATCATACTCAAAAAGACTTGAGGCTGGAATTGGTGCCAAAGGAGCTTCACCAGAGTATTGAGCAAAGGATGTGAATACTTCTGTACATGGGATTTTTTTCTTAAATACATTTACAAAGATTTCAAACAAACTTCTTTCATGTTGTCATTATGGGGAATTGTTTGTAGAATTTTGAGCAAAATAATTAATTTAATTCATTTTGGAACAGGGCTGTAACATAACAAAATGTGGAAAAAGTGAAGCGCGGTGAATACTTTGTATTTTCCCCAAAAACTAGCATTTAACCCTTGTAGTGTGTGTGTGGGGGGGGGAGGGTGTGTGTGTGTGTGGGGGTGTGCGGGTGGGTGGTGGTGCGTGTGTGGGGGTGTGTGTGGGGGTGGGTGTGTGTGTGTGTGGGTGGGGTGTGTGTGTGTGTGTGTGTGTGTGTGTGTGTGTGTGTGGGGTGTGTGTGTGTGGGGTGTGTGTGTGTGTGTGTGTGGGGGGGGGGGGGTGTGTGTGGGGGGTGTGTGTGTGTGGGGGGGTGTGTGTGTGTGTGGGGGGTGTGTGTGTGTGTGTGGGGGTGTGTGTGTGGTGTGGGGGTGTGTGTGGGGGGGGTGTGTGGGGGGGGTGTGGGGGGGGGGGGTGTGGGGGGGGGGGGTGTGGGGGGTGTGTGGGTGGGGGTGTGTGTGTGTGTGTGGGGGTGTGTGTGTGTGTGGGGGTGTGTGTGTGTGTGTGTGTGTGTGTGTGTGGGGGGTGTGTGGGTGGGGGTGTGTGGTGTGTGGGGTGAATGTGTGTGTGGGGGTGTGTGTGTGTGGGGGTGTGTGTGTGTGGGGGGGTGTGGGGTGTGTGTGTGTGGGGGGGTGTGGGGGTGTGTGTGTGTGTGTGGGGGGGGTGTGTGTGTGGGGGTGTGTGTGTGTGTGTGGGTGTGTGTGGGTGGGTGTGTGTGTAGGTGGGTGTGTGTGTGGGTGGGGTGTGGGTGGGTGGGGGTGTGGGTGTGGGTGGAGGTGTGTGGGTGTGTGTGGGTGGGGGTGTGTGGGTGTGGGGGTGTGTGTGGGTGGGGGTGTGTGTGGGTGGGGGTGTGTGTGGGTGGGGGTGTGTGTGGGTGGGTGGGTGGGGGTGTGTGTGGGTGGGTGTGTGGTGGGGTGTGTGTGTGGGTGTGTGTGTGTGTGTGTGTGTGTGTGTGTGGGGGGGGGGGGGGGGTGTGTGGGGGGTGAGTGTGGGGGGTGTGTGTGGGGGGTGTGTGTGGGTGGGTGTGTGTGTGGGGTGGGTGTGTGGGGGTGTGTGTGTGTGAGTGGGGGTGTGTGTGTGGGTGTGTGTGTGGTGTGGGTGGGTGTGTGTGTGTGGGTGTGTGTGTGTGGGTGGGGGTGTGGGGTGTGTGTGTGGGTGGGTGGGGGGTGTGTGGGTGGAGGTGTGTGTGGGTGGAGGTGTGTGGGTGTGTGTGGGTGGGGGTGTGTGGGTGTGTGTGGGTGGGGGTGTGTGTGGGTGGAGGTGTGTGGGGTGTGTGTGGGTGGGGGTGTGTGGGTGGGGGGGGTGGGGTGGGCTGTGTGTGGGGTGGGGGTGTGTGGGTGGGGGTGTGTGGGGTGGGGGTGGTGTGGGGTGGGGTGTGTGTGGGTGGGGGGGTGTGTGGGTGGGGGTGTGTGGTGGGTGGGGGTGTGTGTGGGTGGGGGTGTGGTGGTGGGTGGGTGGGTGGTGGGTGGGTGGGGGTGTGGGGTGGGTGGGTGGCGTGGGTGGGGGGGTGTGTGTGGGTGGGTGGGTGGGTGGGGGGTGTGTGGGTGTGGGTGGGGTGGGTGGGGGTGTGTGGTGGGTGGGGTGGGTGGGTGGGGTGTGTGGTGGGTGGTGTGTGAGGGTGGGTGGGTGGGGGGTGTGTGTGGGTGGGTGGGTGGGGGTGTGTGTGGGTGCGGTGTTGCACTTCAAGGGTAACTTTCCATTTTGCCCCAGAGTTTACATGTGGAAGTAAACCCATCGATTTAACGGCATGTGTCGGGAATATAACGTCACATTGGTTGTGCTCTCAACCAAACTGTCAAACCCCTCCAATGGCTGGTGTTATAACTGATCACATGTCCAGCACCATGGCAGTTGAAGAAGATCAAACCAAGATGGCAGTTTCCTTGGCTGAAAACGATAGGAGGGTTTACTTCCCCTTTAGTTTAAAGCCTTAAATTAAATATCAAGTTCATATTTATATGCCTCTCCTCCCACCCTGACAAACACACAACCGCGGCTTCATTCACAGAGTCTTGCGAATGAACGAAGTCTCCTAATAATTTTTAATGCATATTATATTGTAAAGAATGTAACAGGATTGAGAACCCCCCCCCGTGAGAGCGTAACCATGAATTATGGCTGGCAACAAAGCCTAAGTGAACCTTATAATTTGAATCCGCTAAATACATTACATGTGGACAACAAAAGGTGTGTAGAACCTTACACTGCGTTTTATTTATAAAGCAGCTACAATCTGAGTAAAAATGAGTAAAAAACAAAAAACAAAAAATAATGTCCCCTGCCACCATGCTACAGAGGACGACACTTGCTCTCTTGTGTGGAAGCAGTGGTCTCTCCGCAGAGGTCTGACACACCCCCACAGCAAAGTTCTCCATTCAGTACTGACTTCAGAGCTTAGGTTTTCATGCACATGAAATGGACTTAATTGGGCTTTAACCGATTCAGCCCGGAAGATTTTACCCCCCTTCCTGACCAGAGCACTTTTTGCGAATTTGGCACTGTGTCGCTTTAACTGACAATTGTGCGGTCGTGCGAGGTTACACCAAAACAAAATTGACGTCCCCCCCCCCCCCCCCCCCAAAGATCTTTCTTTTGTTGGTATTTTATCACCTCTGCCTTTTTATTTTTTGTTTGCGCTATAAACAAAAAAACAAGAGCGACAATTTTGAAAAAAAAAAAAAGCTATATTTTTTACTTTTTGCTATAATAAATATCCCCAAAAATATATAAAAAAACGAATTTTTTCCTCAGTTTAGGCCGATTTGTATAAATATTGATTGGTTTGCGCAAAAGTTATAGCGTCTACAAAATAGGGGATAGATTTAATGCAGTTTTATTATCATTTTTTTTATTAGTAATGGTGGTGATCTGCGATTTTTATCGTGACTGCGACACTGCGGCGGACACATCAGACACTTTACACCAGTGTCATTTATACAGCGATCAGTGCTATAAAAATGCACTGATTACTGTGTAAATGACACTGGCAGTTAAACACTAGGGGGCGATACAAGGAGTTAAGTGTGTCCTAGGGAGTGATTCTAACTGTGGGGGGGGGGGTGGGCTTCCACTCACATGACAGCGATCACTGCTCTCGATGACAGGGAGCAGT